>NC_136424.1:45152500-45210000 GCF_052625555.1 Lactuca saligna | reverse complement strand
AGCTTTATTAAACATTTATCTAAACGTAAAAAATTACAAGTTAGGCTGAGTAGTGTTCAGGTTCCTACTGGCGAAGTACCGACGGTACCATCCAGGTGACCCATCCGAGGACTTGTATCATATTGTTTTATATTTTGATTTTGAATGGGTTGAATGCATTAAGAAATATACTATTTTTTATGTTATGGGTTAGAAAATATGATAGAAAATAAAAGAAAAATTGATGCCACAGAGTTAGAATGATTTCTACTCCTTCCACCTAACTCTAAATAAAAGATGCAACTCCAATTTAAATCTAGAAAAATTATTATTTTTCTCTTTCATGTTTATCTTCATTTTGTTTTTTATAAAATAATAGCATATGAAATTCAATAATTCCTGATTTAATCATCTTTTGATTTCGATATTTATTTTGATCTATTTAGTACGGATAAGTATAGAAACAAAATAGAGGATGATATTTGATTACTTTTAAAACTAATTTCTATTATTTTAATAAAATTTAAATTTCTTAGAACTTTTGTTTCTATAAATCTTCTTACTTATGGGATAATAAAAAAATTACAAATCATTTTATATTTTGTTATTACTTATATTCTCTCATATAAAATAATATAATGTGTAATCTATTAATTTTTTCTCTTAACTTAACTTTTTTTTTCTTTTAATTACATTAGTTTTTGATATAATAAATAGAAAAAATAAGTAAAAAAAATACAAAGATAACTGATTTTCAAAATAATAACATTTAGAATCTATGACCATATCTTTAAGTAAAAATAATAAGAGTGGTGGGTGTGGGCAACGCCCCACACGCGTTATTAGGAGAAAAAGAAGGAAATGACGCTATTATATGTTATGGTGGTAACCGAAAGCAACGGATGTGCTTTTAACATGGAATAACATGGGAGGAGGTGGTCTTCATTGGTGTTATTACTATTATGTGTTATTAGACATAATAACGTGCCCACTCCGAGTAACCTAATCTCCCTATTCTAATAAAAGAATGATTTTATTATCCATTTGATATATGTCACTTATTAGCTTACTAATTAATGCATATTTTATTCATTTTTTGCAATGTATCATCCTATCATTCCTTCTAATTAATGCATGCCAATTGTCAACATAATGATTCTCCATTTCAAATTTCAAAATTTAAACTTATCACCTTATTAAGTTAAATTAATAATAATAGAATAAAAATTAATAAAAATTATAAAATGATATATTTCACATATTTATTTAAATCAATGATTATAATTCTATATAACTAAAAAGTCTCTTAATTACTAATATATTTAAAATAATTGATTAATAATTTTAAATTTTTACTATAAAAGTTTAATAAATTTTATAACCGTGGTTTCCACGGATTATAAACTAGTAATAATAATAATAATAAGATATTTGATTTCTCTCTTTCGGCGTATACTCCGTAAACAAAAATATAATAATAATCTTCTTTAATAAATAAAAATCATTTTACCACATTTCATTCTCTCTTAATTTTAGATTTTTTTGTTTTCCACTGTAATTATCTTATTTGGTAGAACAAATAAATCATAATCAATGTTTTAAACAATACCAACATGAAAAATATTTTTTTTCTAATATAAATCGGTAAATTCAATCTATATTTACAAAATTCATTGTCATTCATACAAACTTTCTATAAGTGTCAATGTTTATTTTCGTAAATAATTTAATGTTAAAAAGTTGATATTGATTTTTTTTCAATAAACTTACGTATAACAACGCGGATCTCACGTCTAGTATTTGCGTATAACAAAACTTTTCCTATTTCTTGAATTTAAAAACATTAATACCCTAAAAACATTAAAAAAACGATAAAGTATATAATATATATATATATATATATATATATATATATATATATATATATATATATATATATATATATATATATATTTCCAACCGGATAACACTATAAAAAAATATTATTCTGGTTTGCGTTGGTTTGTGTTATATATTTAATTTTATTTTTTCATTGAAAACGTAATGTTAGGAGGCATGAAAAGGAGCGGATTAATGATGATGGTTCCGTATGTAGTGAAGCAATGCGAAGGGTGTGATGGGACCCTGCCGACGAGCTCCTCGTGAAACCCGCAGTACAAGACGTTTAAAAAAAATATATGTGGCCCACCACAATGATAATTTATTGTTATATAAATAATTAAAAATATCATATTTCACTATTGTAGCATTATTATTCTAACGATGAAATATAATTTGATCTATTCCATTTTTAAAAGAAAAACCCTTAAAAATTTGAACTTATAGTATTAGTTTCTAAAAAAATTATTATGTTATTACTTTAAACAATAATGTATTTTTTTTTTTTTATCATTATTAAACATGCATTTTGTCATATTTGCCTAGCATTTGTAGCATTACAAAATTTCACATATGATTTTTAAATTTTTTTTAAGAAATGGTAAATATATCATTAATAGAGGGCGACGTCCAATAGCAAGGAGCTACAAAGACAATAAGTAAAATAAACAAGAACAGAACAAAGAAATTTAAAAAACAAGAAAAGTAAATGGTGAAATACATCATTCCGCTCAACTCCCACACGAAACATTTCCTCTGTGTTTACACCAATTATAGACGAGTGAGATTATATTGTCCGCCAGTTTAGTGGGATTCATTGTAATACCCTTAAAAACCTTATCATTCATTAATATCAAAATCTTTCAAATCAGACAGTAAAAAAGAGAGATTAGAATATCATTTTTTTTGGGCAATTCCCACAAGTAGCAACAAAATCAATGATATCACCTACACCCATGAAAACCTTGTCTCCAATTCCACACCATTTGAATATCTACTGTTGTACCTCTCTAGCATAGTCACTGTTGATTAACAAGTGATCAACCGATTCTGATTCCGAATTACACATTGGGCATCCCAAATTAACATTAGGTGTACTCCTCGAAGATAAGTTTTCCTCCACCGGAATCCCGTTTGAATAAATTAATTTTATTTTTTATTTTATATAATAAAATAATTTTATATGCGATTATATACAATAAAACAATTATCTTCTTATATATATATATATATATATATATATATATATATATATATATATATATATATATATATATATATATATATATATATGAGAAATGATAAGAATAAATTTTATTTTTTCTATAATTCAATTGCATGTTATAAATAATGCAAGTAAGTCCAAAAAAAAAAGTAAATATTAATTTTTATGTGTTTCGTGAGATGATATTACACATGAATCAACTTCTTGAAGTTGTCGCAATACCAAATGGTGACCTTGGTGGTAGATAAATGAAGTTGCAGAGGAGATGAAAAACACAATATTGATACAAGAAAAATGATCATTTAACAATCAGAGATGAAACATATCTGTGGTGTGAAGAATTATGATGTGAGAGTCTTCCAAAATGAGAAGTGTTCAAATAGAAGCTGATTCCGAAGTGAAGTTCTGTACAGGATGCAACTTTTGTTACTTGTTATTCAGAGTCTGTAATACGCATTTAGTGTTCCTAGTACTACTTTTTTTAGTTATTGTTTTATAGTACAATACATGGGACAATATCAACAAAAGTGGTTGCGCCAGTCTGTTGATCTTCAAATGACTTTTAGTCCATGCAGTTCATGAGATTTGTCTTATTGTGACTCATTGTCTATTTAAGGAGTTGTAACATACATACTATGTACGTATGAGTGAAACATTCACCTTTCTCTTCAATATCAAGAATCATTCAGTCAGTTATTTTTTTTACATTCTTATTGTTCTTGAATCACTTTATGTTGTTCATACTTATTAATCATTCATATCTTGACTACTTTGTTGAACATCTTAATTTCAAGACAAGACTGGTTTACCAGACTTGGCTGAATCTTCATTAGTAGCATACATTGATTTTAAGTTAATTCAAGGGTTGAGTTCTCAGGCCTTGTCCGCAAATATCATTTTTGCTATTATAATTGGCATCAAAGCCTAGGTGGTAGTCCTTTGAATCCATAAGAATAGATTATAGTTGATTGAAGATTACTTTGGTATCTTAATCATTTTTGTGTTCAGGATAAAAGTTCTTTTATATACCATTTCAACTCTAATATCTTAACTTCAATGGTTGCTTCTAATCAAATTCAACAAATGTATTCAATGCGAATAGAAAATAACGTGGGTTGCCCAACGTGTGTCCCATTGCTAGTTGTTGAAGAGTATGATCACTGAAAAATTAGAATGGAGATATTTTTGATTGGTGAAGAGATATGGAGATCAGTAAAAGAAGGTCCTCATGTTTATGCTAGACAAATAGTCTGAGATGATGCTGCTACACTTATGGGTCAAGAAGAGCTATGTCTCGTGCCACTAACTGCATCTGACCTTGAGAAAATTCATGCATATCAAATTACTTTATCATAAATGGTGTTTGATGTTCCTCATTCTCTCTTTGAGCACATAAAGTTGTGTAAATATGCCAAACAGATTTGGGATACACTTCAAGACTTATTCGAAGGGTCTGAGAACATGAAGGATAAGCATTTCACATCAGTTGTAAATGAATTTGACACCTTCACTACAACTCCTGGTGAATATGTAACCTCTACATCAAATCAGTATATGATCGTTATGAACAACATGACAACAGATGGTGTAGTCCAAACTCCACTGGAGTACAATCTCAAGTTCATCAAATAGCATTAGAAAAGGATGGGGAAATGTCAATTCCTATCTTTAAGCTGGTGATTCCGAACTTTGTCAATTCCACTCAACTACATGTACGATGTAGACCTTGATCCAAAAGTTGGTGATTTCGAACTTTGTTTCCAGCAAGAGTTTACAACTTTATCTATGTGATAGAGGTAAAATGATCGATAGATTCTATATTACATGACAAAGTACGAAATGAATAAATGATTTGAAATGATAATGATTGAAGTGAGATAGATTTTCATTAACTGAGCATACGAACAATTCGTTTACAAGTTCCGAACTATTATATCTATGCTGTCTCAAAAGACCTTCTAAAAGCTATGAACAATGCCCTATAAATAGACAAAAAGATCACTATTCCAAAAACAGACATGTCCCATTTTGGAAAATAAACTAGGCTAAATTCTGAAAACTACCAATTTAACAGAACACTAAAAATGACATAACAATCTCCCATTTATGTCAAATCAGAATGATGTTGACTTTATTACTTCGGATCTTCAAAAATCTTCACAATGGATCCCCGGACAGAAAGATAGCAGCGGATCATATCGAAAACACATTTGACATCGGCAACATAATTGGATTTATTTGCTTCTCTTTTTGCTGAGAATGTGTGAGAAACCATGAAAAGGTATCTCCCATCACTTGTGATTAAGGATGATCTTTATTCCATTTTTTCAGTGGTGGGAAATTTTGATCATAGACTGGATCAATCTTAGCAACGACTTCATCAAATTCAAATTGAACATCTGATTCATTATATTTGTTATTCTCCCCCTGGAAAGTTGAAGTTGAATAATCATTCAGAGTTAAACTCTCCCATGGAGTGGAATACCATGATGTTCCGATTGAACAGTCAATTCATTTGAATTCCAAATAGGTTTTTCATTATGTATTGTTATCTCTTCAACAGTTTCATCAACAATCTTTAGTAATTCATTTTCATGATTATCCTTGACATTTTATTCCGAAGAAATTTCCCTTTCAGGTTCATCAAACAAATTTAGAAAATCCTCATATAGGTTCATAAGAGGAATAATCTTAGAATTTGTTGATGGAAAATTTTCTTCAGACTAACAATCTTCCTTTATATATTTCTTTATGTAATTATCATTAAATGTAACATAATATCTTTCTTCTATCTTATTTGATTTCTAATTTAGAACATGATACACCTTTGATGTTAATGAGTATCCTAAAAAGATTCCTTCATCAACTTTCACATCAAATTCACTCTAATGTTCTTTGGAATTGAATAAAAAGCACCTGGATCCAAACACATGGAAGAATTTAACGTTAGACTTTCAATTGTACATAATTTCATAAGGAGTGATTTGAAAAGGTTTGTTAATATAAGAGAGATTTTTAGTAAAACAAGCAGTTGCAATAGTGGCACCCCAGAAACACAAATGAAGATTTGCAAACGAGAGCATTGATCTTGCAGCTTCATAGAGAGAACAATTTCGTCTTTCAACTACGCTATTTGCTGTGGAGTGTAGGGTGAAGTGAAATTTTGAGAAATTCCTTTGCTTTTAAAGAATTCTTCAAATGCATAATTTTTGAATTCTAAACCGTTATCACTTCGAATTTTTTGAACAGGATTTCGCAGTTGTAGCTCAACGTACTTGATGAAATCAATCAGCTTATGAGTCGCTTCGAATTTCTGTTTAAGAAAAAAATACCCAAGTAAATCCAGAAAAATCATGTAACTAAATTATAATTTTTACGGCCAATGCTTTCAATAGCTGATGGACCACAAAGATTGATATGTATTAAATCAACCGGTTCAGTGATCTCGGTATTCATTATGGAAGAATGGCTTTTTCTGCTTTGTTTTCTATGCTCACATGCATCACATAAGTGTTCCTTTTTAAATTTCAGAAGAGGAAGTCCTCGAACTAAATCACCAATTATGAGCTTGTTGCTATCCTTGAAGTTCAGATGAGAAAGTCTTCTGTGCCACAACCAACTATCATCCGAAGACGCTTTCGCAAGTAAACAGATACTTGGTTTTCCTTGAATCGGATTTAGATGGAGAGGATACATTTCTCCTTTCCTTTTTGGTTTTAGAAGAACAATTTTAGATTCCTTTTGTATGATTTCTGAACCTTCTTCATTAAAAGATACTTTTAGACTTGTACCTACAACCAATTGAGAACCGCTAATTATATTGTGTTGCAAACCTTCAATGTAAGCTTCCTTCCAAATTGAGCATTCCTCATTAGTTATCATGTCGTATCCATTTATTTCTCCAGTGGCATTGTTTCCATGTTTCACTTTTCCTCCATCTTTCAACATCCGATACTCTCTTAATTATGATTTCCTTCATGTCATATGATTAAAATAGCCGCTATCAATATACCATTCCGAATTGTATTGTTCGTCACGCATAACCTGCAAAATTTAAGCAAATTTAGGAACCCAGACTGACTTGGGTCCATATGAGAATTTTGTTTGAACAGGAAAAATCTTTTTTTTGTTAACCCAAAATGATTTTTTGATCAAGGTATTGTTTATCTCTTTCTTTATTTTAAAAACTTTAATTTTATTATCACAAAGGTTTATTTCAACAAAATCAGATTTTCTGTGAATTCTTTCTTTGTATTTTGAAGCCATCTTTTCCCTGAACTCATTTTCTTCCCTTTTCAATTTTTCTCAATATTCTCCAAGAGTGATTTCTGGATTCGAAATAACTTTGTTTTCAATATTAAAATCTTTTGATTCAAACCGGTTTTGAAAATTGTGACTTAGGTGAAGAACTTGATTTTGGTTTCTGAAATTGAGATAAACCATTACTTTGATTAAAAGATCTTGTTGATTTGACAGAACTTTGATTTGAATTCATTCCAATTTTCTTCCAAAATTATTTTCTTTTATCCAAATTTTTTTTGTGTCTCGCATTAATTTGTCTTTCTTTGCAATTTTTTCCTAAATATATTTCCGATTGTTTGCTTTCGATTTTTCTTTTCTAATAGGTATTTCTTTCTTTTCCAATGAAGTTTCGCTCGAGACTTCTTTTGTACCACTTGATCCAACCTCATCATCACAATAGTTCACACAATTCAGTAGTTCATAAACGTATTTTCCTTTTGATTTCCAGGAAGTCATTTCTAAAAGACCTTTTGTTTCATCAGCATTGTCAATTGGATTTGACCAAAAATATTCATCACATCCTTTTGCATTATCAAGATCAACTATGGACGTTAATTCAGAAGTGTCATTTTCGTTTAGTCATTCTTTACAAAAACTTGATTTGGTGTTTTTTGAATTCTTGGAAAAACTGTTGCTTCTTCTATCAAAATTTTTGAACCTTTATTTTCAACAATTTGAACAAATTCTATTAAGTTTTCAGAAACTATATTTTCTTTGGTTCATCAAGATTTTTCACAAACGTGGGACAATAAATCTCGTCTTTTACATATATTTCACTCAATTCGCTTTCATCAAATTCAGAAATATTTTCTGAATTAAGAGTATTATCCGAATTTAATTTCTTGCATAATAAGTTATACTTCTGCGTAGCACTCATTTTGATTTCTTATTGATCTTCTTTAGTTAAAATATCTTTTAATTTTTTTATGTTCTTTAGACTTAATATATTCTTTAATTTTCTCAAGTCCAACTCTATAAGAATCAGAAAAATCATCTCCCGAAGACATAATTGATTCACATTTATAACATTCAGCATCAATCTCATCTTCTTTTAGTTCAAGAGAAGGCAAAATCATCTTATGCAAACCCTTACCTATTTCACAATCTAAGTGAAGTTGAGTTATATTAAAGTACAAACGTTTAGCAATTAAACAAAAAATATTTTGATGTTTCAAAAGTACTCTACTATCTCTCTTAAGTAAAATGACATCATCTCTAGATCTATTAAGCTCAACCTCCAAGGCATCTATCCTTATTGGTCTTTCCTCATTCTTAAATGTTATCTTTCTAAGATTATCATTCAGATTAGAATTACTGATACGATTCCTTTTCAAGCTATCACTAAAATCAGAAATCGTCTAACGCAAATCATTCAATTTAGAATAATAACGTGATGCAGGAATATTAAGAGATTCCAGAATAGTGTGTACATTGTCGACCACCCTCTTGCATTCACTCACATGCTCCATGATTTTTTTCATTGCAAAACAGATAACTGAAACTTTTCCACCATCGGTGACATATCCTTTCCCTTCCGAAATACCATTATGAACAATCAGACACTTTCCTGCATAGCCTTGCTTTTCAGATTTCACCAAGAGACACTCACCATGACCATGTTTCCTTACTTCATCATCTTCTGATTCAGTGGACCACACTTCAACTTGTCCATATTCACAATCCTCTTGTACTATCAACACTGGTTTCGCAGTTTTTTCATCTTTCTTTCGGAGTTCTTCAATTTTCTTATTATAGTAGGCTTCATCCATATCTTTCTCCGTCTTCTCACGCTGTTTTCGTAGCATGCACTCTTTTGCAAAATGATTCTTTCCATGACAATAGTTGCATTCATATCCAGAATCACCTAGCAACTTCTTCTCTTTCTTCTCATCTTTCATTCAGAAAGTTGTTGTAGCTCTCCTCTCTTGGCTTCTCGTAATTAGAATTTCCTTGTTTGTAATTGATTCGGAAACAAGACAAATTATTATTAAAGAATTTCTTTGGGTTAGACACCATCAGTGCTTTATCTTCCTTAAAGTCCATCTACATTCTATAATGGTGAGACACCGAATTCCCTTAAAATATGACATTATGACTTGAATTCAATATGGAAAGATCACACTTATAGATTGGAACACATGAAGTATCCATCCCAGGTAATGTGTTCACTTCTGTAGTTGACCATCTTGAAGTTTAACTTCTTAATAATTCCTTTGATTAAATTTATGTGCAGATACATGCAAAGGAGTCACCTACGTGATTGTGAAATGTAGCCGCATTTCAAGAGGTTGTGGACATGGCCTTGATACGATCATGAGAGGATTAGGACATGTAGCTTAATAATAGTGTCAAGTTGTATTTTGCTAGAAATTTCAATAAAATAGTATGTATTTTACTTTTTGGTATTCAAATGGGTTGATGAGTTCAATTCGTAGAAAACCCTGATTCTTGAGTATTTGTAAGAGTATGATACTAAGTGGAAACTTAATCGTTACGACATTTTCATTTATCTACTAGTTTGGTTTAGTTTTGATAATGTTATGTTTGTTCAAGGGTTACACTAAAATAAGGGAGGATTGTTGGTAATTTTAGTGTCACCAAGACGTTTTGTGTCATTGGAACTTACATGTGAACTAAGGGAATTCGTAATTTGTACACTAATATATGTTTGGTGAATGCGGAGTGCATGCATATATAAGATCAAGACAAAACTGCATTTTTGGTCGATGTGGTTATCCAAAAATTATGGATAAGGTCCAAAATGTTTTCAAGTTGCATGGTTGGTCCAAAACATGAAACTTCTTGTGGTTTTGGTTCCTGGACTTAACTCTCGTCTATTTCCTTTTGTTTAGTGTAGCACGTGCCCTCCATGTGATGGTAATTTCCTCTTTTCATCTATATACATGATGCCTATAAACTTTGTGAACTTCCCACCATGATGAAGTTCAATACTGAACATGGTGGAATGTCCAGCTTAAAACACAAAACAAAAAAAGATTTTTAGATTTCAAAAGTGCAAGAACATGATCAAATACAGAGCATCTTACCATAAATTTGATTGGGATCAATTTCTTCACCGTGTGCTCTGATGGACCACATTGTGAGAACCATTTGCGAAACTTCAACAACAGATTGAAGTTCGATCAAGAAAAGGGTTTGTGATTAGGGTTTTTTTATCTTCACATCATCAAAGGAGGGTGAGGGAATAGGAGTAGCCAACTGATAATTAAGGATGATATACACAAATAGCTTGTAGAGCTTTCAATTGGCGGTAATGTGCAATACAAATGAAAAAACGAAATTACCCTCACATGGAGGGCACGTGCTACACTAAACGGAAGGAAATAGACGGGAGTTAAGTCTAGAGACCAAAACCACAAGAAGTTTCATGTTTTGGACCAACCATGCAACTTGAAAACATTTTGGACCTTATCCACAATTTTTGGATAACCACAAGGACCAAAAATGCAATTTTGTGTAAGATCAAATTATAAACTGGTATGATAGAAAGGCGGGGTCAAGGGGGCAACGCCATAAAAGGTCTTTGAAAATCTGAATTAGTTTATTTATGGAAAATCGAAATTTTAGTGGGTAATTATAGTAAGATTGACAAATCTCTTCAATTTTGGTTACCATTGATTATGTCATTACTTTTGAGATTTTGATAACTAATTTAGAATATTTGACAAGTCTCATCAATTTTGATAACCATTAGTTATGCCATTAATTTCGAGATCAACATAACTAATTTAGAAGATTTACCCTAATCTGTCAAGCATAATTAAGGGTCATATTTTGAGTTGCATAGAAAACTCCTTTAGCTCTCATTTCTTCGTACAAACTTTGAACCTTCTAGCAATTTGGTTTACGTTTTTTGTTCCTGGATACGTAAGTGTCCCCTTGGAATTATCCTACGCTGAGTTTCTTGTAACCCAGACATAGGGTAGAAATATCAGTTCGAAAAGTGTTTACACGATCCAAGGGGTATCCAGATCTCCACAATAAACCATACCCAATTTCTAAGATGTTTCCCCTGGAAGAATTGGAAACATGGATTTATGAGGCTCCTCCGTCAGCGGTTTTGGATCCCCGCCTAAATATCGAACCCAAACTCAACCATGCAAACTTAATAAACCACGACTATCGATATTAAACGATGAAACATGACCAACTACCCTCTCACTTTTTTCCATTATCCTCCTTGATTTTCTCATCCTGCAGTCCCTTAATCATCCTCCTTGAATCAACGTATTGGCCACCATATTGGCCTTGCTTGAGATGATAAAAAATTTCACGATCATAAACTTTTACCACATCGAGCCAACTATGTTGTCTCATATTCAGATTTAGATTGTCCATCAAATATCTCAAACTTTTATGGTCTATGTAGATGGTACATCGGAGCCTATACAAATAGTCACACCAAATCTTAAAGGAAAACACCATTGCCCCTAACTGATATACCATTGGAAACCTAGAGTCTCCACCAAACATGTGATTTCCTCCTATGGATGGAGTAAACCCACAATATGGACCAAGAATAGAATTCATTGGGTAATTACTATTCTGATACATGAATGGGTTGGTTTGAACAAGTCTTGGTCTCATCATTTTAGACAAATCGGGAAGATTTTTAGGTCTAAAATTATTCTGATAGTGAATTCTAGTTTGGTTTGGAAATCCATAATTTGAGAAAAAATGATTTGAAGGAGAGGTTCTTTTAGTCCTTGAAGTTTTGGGAGGACTGGTATGTCTGGTCTTCCCTAGGCTTGGCTTAGCCTTAGGTACTCTCTTGGTATCCTTGTCATTATTCGTAGTCTTAACCACTTTGGGTTTTGAAGGACGGATTACAATTGGACCTTGTTATTTAGAGACATCAATTTCTATTTTCCCTTATCTTTAGAGACATTAATTGGCTTTACAATTGTCTCTTGTTTTTTAGGACTGGGTGAGGTGATTTTTATTGGAAAAAGATCTCTTAAGTATCTCAACAATAGTTTTCTCATTATTCACAGCCTTCATGGTTTCATCCTTAATGACTTGAATTAGAGACTTCTCAGTTTGTTGTTTCTTAGAATATTTACATCCTAAGTCCTTTGTTCCAAAGAAAGAAGCATTAAGAGATGGAAATGTGTCTTGACTGAGCAATTCAATGGGTTCAGTCTTGGAATATCTTATTGGCTCATATGATTTGGGCTGTTTATCACTAGATGTTGAGTCATGGATATTTGATTTTTCAGAAGTGGCATCTTCTGAATTGAAACTTTCCATGGTGGGACATTTAAGAGAAAATTCTACTGGAGAGTCAGACTTAGTGTCCATGTCTGGAAGATCATGGGATGATGTGACTTCCAATAGGATGCTTGAGAATGAAGTGGCAATTACATCAGGACTTTGAGTTACCACCTCTTCTTGATCCTCATTGTATCTAGTGAAGAGACGTGGATCACATAGTAACAACTCTAGTTGAGTATTGAGACCCACGATTTGCTAGTTCATTTCATCATAACAAATACCATATTTGATCCATGATGGTTTTGGTCCCTTAACAATGGCATGTGAGTTCTATTCAAGAAGGGTTTTATATGCATTATAACTATTGATTTTTGTATTGATTTGGGCGTGCATTTCATGATTGTCTTTTGCAATAATCTTACATTGATTCAATACAATTTCATATCGTCCAACTGACGTAAGATGTTACTCAGTTTTGATTGCAACACTACTAGAAAAATAGCCTTTTACGATGTGCAATGTGTGTCGTAAAATTCTCAAACAACACGCAAATGTGTGTCAAGGAAGGCCCTGTCATAACTTAATATGACGCGCTTTTGCTGTTGTCTATTTACGACGCACAGTTACGACACGCATTTACAACGCTCATTTACGACACACAATGTGTATCAAGGAAGGACCTGTCATAAAGGAAGACGACGCTCATTTGCACGTCGTAACCTTACGACGTTCGTTTAGGACACACATTGTGTATCATTAAATCCCTTTTCATAAATGAAGATGACACGCATTTGTGCGTCACAAACTTCAACAACCATTTACGATATGCATTTACAACGTGTCTTTACAATACTCATTTATGCATAATACAAAAATATTGAAACAAATATATACCAAAACAATCAATTTAATCCAATAACATCGTGTCAAAAAATTGTAATACATTGGAATTAAAGGGATCTAATTGTACATTGTTGTTAAGAGGTTTTTTCCTAACTATATAACCTAATACTACATTGCTATTAAGGGGAACCTTCTTGTTTTAGTAACTCATCATTAAGCTGTCTAAAGAAGCTCTAAAACCCTTCATGTCTCTTAGCTTCAATATCAATCTCAACTCTTTATCAATAACAACATGAAAAACCTACAAAATAATCATGTCAATTGTATAATATCAATATCAACTAATTAATAATACACATGGTATGTATGAGAGTGGAATCAAAATGATCTACCAATAAGAGTTTTTTACTGCCTTGAATCAAAGTATTTTTGGTGGCCTCAAGGGCGACTCCCAAAGGATACTCCTTTCCTGTGCCATCTTCCTTTTGAATTCACAGGAGAGTGTATGGCAGCTTCCCCAAAGGATCCAAATCTTCATTGTTTCTCTTATTAATGAACTTCAATTCCACTTCATTAGCTTCCCCAAATTCAGAGATGGTTGTTTTGGTTTCTTGATGAAAAAGATTCATTATTGCGGGCCAGGTGTCATCACCACCTCTTTCTAGTAAAGCTGCAACTAGTCCTTCTAATGCTACTAACATTATGCTAAAGGCCAAAATAGTGGACCAGCTATATGTTGAAGGCAAAAAGGGAAGACGACCATCGTGTAGAAGGCAAAGAGTAGACCAGGTTTATGATGAAGGCCATTATGTATAAACATTGTATATGTATTGTGGGATATGATGTTTTAAGGAACTCATTAAGCTTCGTGCTTACCCAGTTAATATAAATGTTTTTTAGGAACTTCAAATTTATTCATAAGAAGGGCGAGGCTCGATTATACACACGCGCATTCGCAACATGTTTCCACAAAATGTAATTATACTCGGATATATTTCAATAAAAAAAACATGAAAAAATTAGGTTAAAACGGGACATTACAAGTTGGTATCAGATCCCTGGTTTGAGAGAATTGGATGAACATTTGTGTGATTCCATATGCAAACTGAGGATCTAAATATCTTATCAAATCTTTTTAAGAAGAACTTTATTCAAAGGAAAAGAATGCAATTTGTACAATCATCTAAAGCACAGAAAGGAAAGTGATTCCCAATATATATATATATATATATATATATATATATATATATATATATATATATATATATATATATATATATATATATATATATATATATATATTGATAAGTAAAATGTTAAAAAAGCATGCTAATATGTAGGCTATGGATCTTTTTAGGAATTTCTAAACAAAATTTTCTGATAATTAAGAGGCCTTATACATTAGAGATTTGTTTGTTATGAATGCTTAAAACCTATATTAATATTAATTAGTTATTCGAAAAGTACGTAAGGTTGCATGCTCGTAAAATTAAATTGTTTTGGATGCTTGATTTAGCACTATCGCATAGCTCTTTTCTAAGTCTAACCGTTGTAGTATCGGATCATTTAGTCGACAGACTGGTTGATTTTAACCGGCATGGAATTATATTTGTCCGATAATTAGTTGATATCCGTAGAAATTCTTTCTCATCAAATAGTAGTGTGAAGTAGAAAAGAATCTTAGATGGAGAGCCTAGGAAGCTTAATATATGCTTTGTAGGGCATACATTCGTAAGGTTGGGCATCGGTAAATATGAAATATCCTAGTAGAGTCTAGGAAAACTTGTTATATGTGCTCATAGGACACACACACACACACATATATATATATATATACACACACACACACACACATATATATATATATATATATGTGTGTGTGTGTGTGTGTATGTATATAGTGGTTATGATGTGTAGTATTGGAAGTGACTTGGAAACCTGGGGAATTTTTTGGGACAAGTATGAGTAGGTGTGAAAGGTAGTACAGGCCTAAACTACCTGAAACATATGACTCAAACTTGGATCAGGAAGAGTCACGAAGTTGCTAAGGTACTGGTAGTTAGGTAGAAATTGATGCTAACATTATGAATTTCTTCATTTCAATAATCACCTATTGTATGGTGATGTGTAAAAGATTGACTCTAGGTTTAGGATGAAGTGGCCATATAAGACCGAGTCCAAATAAAGTAAAATTGTGTAAGAGAGTTGGTTCTACGAACCTTATCTAACATAGTGCAAAATTTAGACATTTAAGGATTACAAAAGGTAGTAGAGGCCTATACAACTAGAAGCTAGAGGTACTACTTACCATGATATGGTTGTACCACATTAGAACATAAAGGAAGGCACCTTTTATGTTAATTTTTGTCTCATAGAGAGAAGGATTTAGTTTTTCATGAACCTGTTTGAAACAAAAGATTATTAGAATCGGTGATGGTGACTTTGTGACATCTAATAGAATAGGGACACCTACGAAGCGGAATGTTAGGTTAGGATCAAGATCAGATGTCGTGGGACTACATGATTGGGTTTCGGCTGAGGTTTCTCATGCTGTCATAAAATATTTACCCAGCATGATTAAATGGGTCACTCACAAGCTGATTGTTAGATTTATGGAGAAAATTGTAGCTACTCAAGCTATTAAGGAAAAGAAAGAAATAACACCAGGATGAAATCGAGAGACATAACCGTAGAAGAGGAAACAAACATATGATCCAGCACCACTAATAGGGCCAAGAGATGTGGTGCTGATAAAACAATTGTTAATGGTCCAGAGGACTACCCCATCTCGACATATTATGGAGGAACCCACAGATTTAGATGCCATAGGTTCAAATGATTCAAGTGTTGAAAAAAGGCATTTTCAGCGAGATGGTATCAATAAGGAGGTGTGCTTTCACTACTTTTAACCCGACCACAACAAATCTAACTTCCCCAGATTAGTGATAGAGACAATTTAGACCCCAAAACCTAATTTCCATAGGAAGAGGAAGAAGTTACATATTCATTAGAAAAGGAACCCACAATAAATATAGGAGTTGTGTTGTTTCCAATCAAATAAGAATGAGTTACACGTGTCGTAAGTATTTGATAGTATGCTGCTATATCTATTTTTAGTACGTAATTTTTAGTATGTAACCTAGCAATCGTTGTTATTGCTTTACAATTATATTAAACAATAAAATCCTCTTTCTCATATGTATGCATAGTGCGTTATTAAACAACATTATGCTTCTCAGGACCTTATCCTTTTATAGTCATGCTATATGAGAAGATCACTTGCAGTAAGCAAAATTAGTAGTACTACAATAAGAATGTCAAATGTAATTGGATATGACTGACATGATTTCTTCCAAGGGAGCCACGAAGTCACATACGTAAGGCATGATTAGACTTTGACTAATTACGACCAGTAGTAGATGATGGGACGAACCTAAGTGGGGAAAAACCAACCCTTAAGGAGAAAGTGCAAAAAATAGTTTGAATTTTGATATCAACGTCAAGGTCCAGGAGAGGGAAGCACGAGTATAAGGAAGTTGTTAGTTTTGATTTCGTTGAGCAAGGTAAAAAATAAGGAAGTCTTTTAATAGAATACCCAGAGACTTCAAGTTTCTTGTAGCATTTCATGAGGAAAGGTTGGCCTTTCCTTCCAAGCGTCAAATAGGATTAAGGAATTAGCCAAATTTACAGGTACGACTCAGATAGGCAAGAGAGCCATTGGTTTCATACCTTCATAGATGAAGGATGTATTCTCGCAAGAAAGGATCAAGAGTTCTACAGGTGGCGTATTTTTCCATAGAGATCGTCAAGCACTCAATGGATAAATTGTAGTTAGAAAGATTAGTTAAGATCGTAGTAAGGACCTAGTTGTCCTATGTCAAAAGAGGGATACCATAGGATCGATGTCTAAGAGAAATCGTTTATGTAGTACGAAAATGTCAAGTCAATGCCTAAAATACATATAGAGATGCTTGGAGGACGATCATTCGGGATGGACATGTCGATTAAGAGTAGTGGTAGTGCTTTCCAAGCATTGCAGATATATCAGTAGTATACATAATACAATTGATAGATCAAGTTGTTGATCCAATTTAATCAAATGATCTTGATATTGTTATTAGCGGTTATGATTAACTAAGAGTCTCTAGTGTAAGTTGGTAAGAATTCACTTCTAGTAGTAACTTAGTGTTAAAACTACACAAGCAGTAGTAGTTGTTGGAGATTCTATTAAAAAGGACGTCTTGTCAGATGTCAATAAAAGATAGGCCTACAAGGAAAAATCTAAGGCTTTCCATTAAGGATTTAGAACTACAATAAGACAGTAGAACGTTCTTGAGGAGCTATTCAAGCTTTTGGGATGCAAAGTTTTGATTGGAAATAGAGAACACAAAAGGATTGAAAGTAATTAATATCAATTCCTAGACGTGATCATTTAGTTAAAAGTGATGTTAGATAGATCCCCGAGTGCATCTTCATATGAATCATTGGTCGTTGGAGTGAGCTACATTTTGGTTTAGTTATTTCTTTATTTGATAAGCTTAACAATTAACAGAAGACTAAGATTGAATTCTAACATTCATAGGTTGACATTAGACAACAATCAGAATTTAGAATCTGTACCGCATAGATTAAGGACCTCGGATCGATTGTAACCTTCAAAGTTTATGTAGCAGACTCCTGTTGTGATTTGTAAACATCAAGGAAGGATGATGACTAAGACAGTCGAATAATATGAGTCTTTAGGACCATTAAAGGGTTGATTGTGTGCCTTCATTCCCACGGGGGGATGATGACAAGAGTGATCTAACATCATAATGACAGTAGGTTGATAGTGTCACGGTATCGTGAGAACGCATAAGAATGAGTCACTTGAACAATAATTATACCTTGATAGGAAAAGTAGTTAGGTCCTTGAGAAAAGGATATTGGTGACCTAGTGTTCATTATAGTCTAGTAGGTTGGAGGATAAGTAAGACTTATAATGAGTGTGTCATCAATATTAGAGTATTGGTTCCTGCGTTTTCAAGCCAGTAAACACGTCATAGTAGTTTTTGGTTAAAATTCAGGATGATGGAACACCTGAATGAAGTAGAGAAACCACTTATAATTTAGTTTTGTCTTTTAACTATGTAACATAATCCTTTTAGAGGAATGTTCCGAAAAGTGAATTTTGTTACGATCTCATAGATAAATTTCCGTAGTTAATCACCTCATAACCAGTCAACATTTCTCGTCAGAAGGTGATCATTATAATGGTTTATTAGGGTTACAACTACAATGCTCTAAGCGGAAAAACATTTAAACAATTCAAATGATTAGGGAACATGAAAACTAATAGGATCTATGTCTTTCATATATAGGAAATATACTATGAATTATCATCCTGCAAAACTTCCCTATGAAAAACTAATTCACAAGAACAGGAAACTTACCTTGAAGATTGTTATTGCAAAAAATCTTGAATTCCTTCTTGAAAAACTCATGGAAGCAAGCGCCACAAGTGTTGTGCCTCTAATGGTTCACACCCAAACCATAGCAACCAAGGAGCTTGAAAACGAGAAAGGAAAATAGTATAAATCTCGTCCTTATGCCTCTAAAGGACTATCATATCCGAAATTCTAATTCGAAGGGTCCTTATATAGCTGAGGTAGCTTGGTGCCAAGGCTAGGGTTTAAGGAGGAAACCATAATCCCTTTGCTTGGTTGCCAAGCAGTTCATTCCCTTTCTTATGCAAGGGCTTAAACGACATTCTTTGGGCTTGCCCATGTGATTTTCAACCACCTCATCCAATGAGGTCCATGGGCTCCTTTCCTCAACTTTCAATAAATAACCAAACATACCTCACATTTTTAATTAATTCAATAATTCCAAAATTAATTCTAGTTAGTTTTTGATTAATTATTAATTAAATAATACTATTTCGAATTAATATATTATTCTCATAATATATTAACAAATTAGTTATTTTGATTTCTAATTAATTTATTAACAATATAGTAAATTAATAAATCATTCACTCTCTCTAAAAGCTATCTTATTCAATTATTAGTTTTGAAGGCAACCCAAAAGGATTGTGCTACTATCAATTCAACTTTATTTAAATTATAGTTATGGGCTTAGATACCGAATCCAACATTCTCCCACTTGGATAAGTATGTAACTATAATTGCCTGTATAACTTCCAAAGTGATCAGCAAATTGTAGCTTCCAAAAACCCTTTGTCGAACTCTGACCTAGTCAGTTACGTTCCCTAAGATAAGTGATCAAATATCCCTCCATTCTACAAGATATCGTATGAACATAAGACATGGATTACAATCAATCTCATTGTCTAAGTTTTGTTTCCCGATTCCTGATTTGTGATGACGATATAAGACTTATAATTGAACGCATCAATTTAGTATTGGCTAGGCCTAGCACTTATAAGTCAACACCAAATCACCGAGGGTCCCAAAGATATTGCTTTTCCCCATAGGACAAAAGGAACGAATGAAATCTGACATATATTCTTGCACTATTTACTCATCAAAGCATGCACAACAATACGTTTTATAACATCAAGTTATTGATGCGTTTACGTATTATCAATGCAAATTGACTTGTAAAAAAACTCATATATATATATATCCGTTTAAAGAATATAAGATATTATCGTCTCAAAATTACTAGTGATAAAATCCATGAAAAAAATTCTCTGAGCATGGGTTTATCCAATACTCAGAATCCCCATTTTCTAAGTACTCATGAACGTTATAGCAAAACTATTTCTATGTCTAATCCCCATAGACAATCTATAATTCAATTCATTACAGTATTAGTTTGCTACTTACTTCCAAAAGTACGACCGAATGTGGAATTTCGAATAAACAAATTATTCAGGAAGTAAAACATGTGAAGTGAAACACAATAATAAACTAATTAACTATGGTCTCAACACTATTGAATATAAATAAAACTCTTATTATTTAATCACCATATTAATTAAGACTTTATTCATTGTATAATGTTTCGAGTAATCAACTAACCACTTGAATTAAACATCAATCATGAAATGTTATGAACATGCATACTACGCCTTTCTATGGTCCTTCCTCCATGAACAGATCGTCTAGACACTATTCCAAGGATGCTTATTTCATAATTCCAAATTATTGTCACTACATAAAATATATTAGAACTCCAATCTTACATGAATATCCTTTGCTAACGATATTACAGAATATTCCATTGGAGCTTTGTTACTAAAAACAACTCCATGTGAATAAAGTCTCAAATTCAAGGTACACTCCTTGAACACCTTTCTTGCATTAAATTTTCTAACTCACATGTTGAGTTTAACAATCAACTCCCACTATGGAAAAAAATTTCATATTCCCATATGACCATCAATTATGATCAAGAACCATCTCAGTCCAGAATTATGTTAATATGGCCCTTCCAACCCATACAATACTTCCAACTGTCTACAAGAAACCAATCCTTTAGTACAACTTGATAATGTTCTTCATCATTTGTTTAACAACTCTAGTCACACAATGTTCTAGTCCTTTTCCCTCTCAATTCCCAAGGCATTTCAAAAAAACAAAACATGTGAATATTTTAGCATACTAATCGATCCTATATCTGAAGTATATGGGACTCGATTCATTATGTCTAACATAAAGACCAAATATATGTTCAGTCACTTGCTATAATATTTCCATATATTGAGTTTCATATGTTGAATCATTTTAACATGATATTCATATATGTCCAAGACTAAGCTCTATTAAATCCTTCAATCTAAACTTTTAGATTTGGAACGAAGTATGAGTGACCTCTCCCTTAAGTATAACTATAGCGAAAAAAATTTCCAAACTTTGCAACTTGCAAATCGAAAACTTTGTTCCCTACGAATAGTATTGTCATTACATATAAAACTAGCATAATAATTATCCTCCCACTAGCTTTGACATGTATGCAAAAATTAACTGCACTTATAGAATCAATACTCTTGACTTTCTTACTAAAGTGCAGATTTCTAATATGTGATGCTTCAACAAGTCTTCAACTAGACTTCTCAAGCTTATACACCTTTATTAGATAGAATATATGTGTGTGTTTAAACCCTTTAAGAACTTATAACCATATGTCCCGAAAGTTTAAACAATTACTTGCCATTTCTCACAATTTGAAATGTGAAAAGGGATGTCGTAATCATATTGCAAATTTGAGAATGCAATTATCAAAACTACTAACCATAATGATATTTCTTAGATTTTTAAAATCTACTAGCGAAAGTGTTTCCTCATAATCATTCTCACGAATTAGAGCAAAACCTTTTGCCACCTAGTTTTTTATGGTGTACATGTTCTCATCCATGTGAATTTATCATTTCCAAACTACAATCATAAGATAAGGTTTAGGACCAAACCAAATTCAAATTTAGCTTTCCTTTATGGACTGAACTTCACTTATTCTAAATTTCTTGCCTTCTAGTAGCACAAGGGCCTACCAGTGCTTCCGTGTTGTTAAGCGGTTCACCTATCTTGATCAGTGTACTTTCACTGACCAACGTGCTCTACCTTTTGCAGTCAAATAAGAACCATTGAACTCATAAGTATTGCCAGCTCAACTGGAAGGTGCACAGAAACAAGAATATGTCAACTTAACATGATAGGTTATCAACTTCAGGTTGTGTATTAGTGATAAAAAAGGTTTATTTTTCAATTGAATCCTGAAAATATCAAGATTAATAAGCCTCCCACTGACTTCTTGACATATAAGTTTTTTCTCAAGGAACATTCCTTAACAAGCTAAAACTAATATTCAAATGTGCTAGAGTAAGAAAACATTACTACTACACATTTCAATATGTGCGATAAGCCTACGTAGTATAAGAAAAGTTTCAAGATATGATGTGTATTAACGAGAGCATGGCTCTAAAACTTGATTACAAATGAAGTCTGACTCATCTCTTGATTGAGCTATTTCAAAAATATTTGATTATGGTTCTTAGTTATACAGTTGCACCAAGATGTTCTTCAAGGATCAATTGTGATATAGTTCCACAATCATTAAGATGATCACAAAACACGATAATAAAGTAATCCCCTTTCCTTTCAGATTGGAGAACCTTTTTTCGTTCTGCCTAACATATGCTTCTTATTTGTTTTGCTTCTCTTTGAAGCTTTCCAAAGCATCAGAATTATGCTTAATCATATAAAGACAACCACACTTACTAAAACATCAGTAAATTATGAAGAATAGACTTATCATCATTTTGTGGTGGATCTAAATAGTCCATATCAACATACACTAGATCCATTAGTCCTTCACTTTAACTCACATAAACATGTGAGCAATGAATTAGTCATAATCTTCCAACGATCAAGGTTCTCATTTATCACACAATTCAAATTGCATTTGTCCAAGTTTCTATCCAATTGAAACTTGGGTGATGAGAATTCTTTATCACTTAGTCAATTATGACATTACCACAAGCGATATAACAAAGAATCAAATCAATAATTAACATTGCTAATAATAGAAACGTAACCAACACTTTCATAAATGCCATTATAAATAAATATAAAGTAAACCAACTATATATACAAAATTTTCACTTTTATTGATAATAAATGAAAATTTTGGAACTTTTCCTACAATGCATAAAATGAAAACTATGTTTCTAGACCTATCCTAAGCAATCTATTGAATTAACATAACTCCTAAGCAGTAGCTTCCAAAATCTGATCATCGAACCTTGCGACCGAAATTCATATCTCACGATCAGATTCAACTTACTCTTCTTAAGCTTCATTCTTTCTCTTAGATCCAGTAATACCATCAAAATCTGATCTTCACATTATATATTAAGAGTTTATGAATGGGAACTTATTAAGAAAATGAATTTAGATTATAGATGTACCTAAAGTAGAGTCACATACCTTGACTTTACCATCTCTAAGATCTTCCAGGTAGTATGGGCAGCTTCGCAACCAATGTCCTTTTAATTGGCAATAGAAACATATGGACTCTTTAGAGTTATCACATGTAACTATCTCAAAACTAGCTTTTCTCTTTACCGTATAAACAAACAGTTTAACCATGGCCGATCCCTTTCCATTTGGAAGAGAAATTTTTTCTGGACCAACATTGTCAATGTCCATGGAGACTTTGGAATTAAACACTTTTGCTTCACTTGTGCTCTTAAGCATTTTTGTTTCAGCAATAATCAACATATGTGTGAGATCAACTAGGGTCACGTTGAGGTTTCTCATATAAAAGTTCTCAATGAACTGTTCATATGACTTAGGAAGCGAAAGTAGAACATAATCAATGGCTAGCTCCCTTTGGAAAACGACACCCATTCTATCCAATTTGTTAATGTGCGATTTCATTTCCAGAACATGCGCACACACATAATTTCCATCTTGATGCCGACAGGGCTTGAGTAGTTTCGGATTTTCAACTCAAGGAAAATGTGACATGGGGAGAGTCGCTAGAGGAGGAGGTGGCGGATTTAAAGAAGTATGATGTCCAGTTCCACCATTTCTCGAAGAAGAGAAAAAAAATCACCTTGATCTTGAAGTGGAAGATCATCTTTTGGATGAAGACCATTATTGTCTCGAATTCACATCAATAAAGGAGAAAATAGAATTCAAGTTAGTTGATTTTAATCCTTAATTGTTAATCCATAAATTTATTTCAAGGCTAGGATCCATATTTTCGATTCGAAATTTGAAGAGGGATGTTGCAATCATATTAAACTCCTATATATTTGAGATTCATTGAATCTAATCAATGGCATGTTTAATCTTCGATTATGCTCTCGCTTTTGTGTCTGGGATGCTGAGGATCACAAACGAGATGTGAATAACCATGCAAATTAGCTTGGCACTCTTGATGTCCTTTATCATCTCATTTAATGTGTCGATTAGCTACACGAGCTCAATTAATCAACAAAATTTTTTGAGACACCCACTACCACTCTTTATTAGTCCCATATTAGTCTGTCGGTTAACCACACGCGCTCCACTAACGACTTATAAAGTGTAATATGAAATTTCATGGAACAACATACAAATTCACATTTTCCTAAAGTAACTAAGGGTGAAATTTTAGAAAATAGTTTAGTTACCTTATGCTTTTATAAGTATTAATGATATTATGTCCAATCAAATCCGTTCAGCTAATGACCCTCCACCATACAAGAGAGCGGTGGGTAAGAATGGATACGCAATGGCGGTCATTTTATAGGTCGTTCCCTTAAACTCTGCATATAGTATGGCTTTGTACATGAGGTGTACTAGTGATCTGACTAATTTTTCTTATACATATAATATATATTAAACTTTTAATTATATATACATAGTATAAGGTGTATTTTAAATATTTTATAATTGAAAGGGTTTAATCTTTTAATAATTTGAACTTTTAATTTAATTAAATTTAAACCATATTATGGATTTACTAATCATCTTTGAATTAATTACTTAATTAAATTAATAACAAGATCCATAAGGATGTATTTTAAACTTTTCAAAATACCAAATATTGTTTGACAATAATTATTAAGTTCAATTAATATCTAGATTTATTATTTATACACATAAAACATCAATCATATTAATCAACAAAACAATTAATCAAGTCAAATATTTATCTTCTAACTTCTAGGATTTTAATTTATCATCATAGATGTCACATCCCAAAACCGAGAACGGCGGAAACGTTCTGGGGCGGAGGACATCATGTAGAGTATCACAACACAGTATAATAGTAAACAAGTAAACAACATCATCCATTGCATTAAATAAATAATTTTAATACATGTGTGTTCTGTAGTATATAAGACACCTAAATATGAATCAAAATATAAGAGGAGTCTTGTATGCGCTCCATCTTCTCAAAAGCTGGCCTCGGTACCTGTCTACTGATGACCTGAGAATACAAGTTATTTTGAAAGAGTTTATCAGCAATAAAGCTGGTGAGTACATAAGTATTTAGTGTCTAGGTTTGCATCAAAATGTTTGAAACGGTGTTTGAAGTACGAGTTTGTAAACGTTTGTAGTAAAAGTATGCGAATGTTTGTAAAAGTTTGTAACTCCTAGAAAACCCTATATTTTCTACTAAAAGTAGTCTTCTACCAAAGCATGACTGTTTTGTACGTTTGTTTCTTGTAAAAGTGTGTAATTTTCCCAAGTGCAACTATCATTTATCAAAATATAGTTTGTACATTAATGTTTAAGTGAAATGATCACTAAATAAATGTAAAGGGTAAATTAATGTAGTACTGTATAGGAACTATTGTTGTACTAACTACCTTAAACCGGATTTATATTAAGGTATTATGTGATTAATTATACCATACTATCGACGGAAAACACGACATTATAAGTCGTAAAAAGGTATGACGTTTGGCACCCGCAGACCTACAGGTCCGGGTGTAGCAAGCAACAAGGTGTAGGATAGTCAATCTAGTATAGATCTATACGCAAACTCACGCTCTCCCTCTAGGATATTCTGGCTACAACTCGGGCCATGAAAATGAAGGCATGCTCCGTTACAGTTGATCACATTTATGTTAACATATTCTTGTATATGTAATGTATTATTACTCGTCATAGTATCATTGTATATGTTCTCATTCTAGTATAGTTGTATATGTTCTCATTCTAGTATAGTTGTATATGTTCTCATAATAATAAGTAATGACTCATGAATGAATTGACTCTTGTATGCTTCATTGAACTAGAAGTAGTAAGTAGTATAACTCTAAGCTATACCTATTATAGTTTATTAGTAAACTTATTGAATGATTGAATGTACTCAAATGAGATAAAAGTCTTTATATCTATACATATATACATAATATATATAAGTAAGGATTCAACGACACTCGGACAAACAACCGGGTACTTTAAGACCACAACCAAACAAGGACAGGAATTAAAGTGGGTTATCTCTCCTAAGTCCTTCAAACCTAATTTATATAACTATATATGTAGTAGACATGGTTTTAAAAATATATAAGTTTAAAAATTGTAAAGGAAAGGTTTAGTATACAAAAGTGAATTTGATAAAGAGTTCGACATGTAAAATGGTTTGATAAACAGTTTGAAGTCATTTTTTTTGGTAAAACAGTTTAAAGAATGAAAAATTCATTTGCATGTTAGTTATTAATCACATGTGATTGATCTAATAACTAACATGGTTCAACTTGTATTCACCCCTCCCCATAAAGTATTTAAAACAGTTAAAAGCATTTCAAAGGTTAATTAAGGGGTATGAACTCACCTGCAGTGAGTGGTTTCTTCGGAAGTGTCGGACAAGGTGCTAGGTGTCAAGTAAGGACTTAAACACACATAATGGTCCTAGTTATCATATAATAAGCATATATGTATCTAATTAGTCAATTAATAACTAATTAATCAATTTAAGACACCTTAGGTCATGGAAACACTTTGTTTCAAGTGCTATAGGTACCACAGGGTTGCATCTAAGGGTTATATGGCATGTCATTGGAGTTTATGACCCATGAACCACCCCTTTATGGAGTTTACGGCCCATGACCATTTCCCCATGAGTTTATGGCTGTAAACGCATGGTACTAAGTGCCAAATTGTGTTTTTAGGTCTTACAAGTCATGATTGGGCATCAAATGATCAAGTCCAAGCCTTAGGAAAGCATTAGGGGCATAATAAGACCACCTTGTGGAGTTTACGGACAAATGACCATATTCTTATGTGTTCACGGCTGTTAACGCTCATAGGGACATGTTTTGATTGTTGTTTAAGGTCTTAAACACTTCTAGGAAGGTTCAAGGTTGGCATCCAAGGCTTAAGCAGGGACTAATGTCCATTTTACCAGTTTAAAAGGGGTTTACGGCCCAGGAACATCTTTGGTCGTAAACTCCTTTGTTCTGGTGTTATTTGATGATTTTCAAGTGTTATCAAGTTCATATTAAGCACACAAGAAGCTAGGGCAAGTGTACTTACAAGATAGAAGCTTGATTTGGTGTTTAAGGTCCAAGAACACTAGTGTGTGTTCTTGGTGTTTTGAAGAACACTTGAAGATATAGCTATAAATCAATAATGAATGGATGAAATGATGTATAACTATTAGATGTTAGGTTATAACAAAAAATCTAGTCAAGAACTACTTACGTTTTCGGAAGATCGGGTGAAGAACGGGATGATAGTTGAGAGAGAATGGAAGGTGTTCTTGAGAATGGAAGTTGGAAATGAAGAGTTTGGGGAGTAAACTCATGCTTAAGGAATGAGTTCACAGCCTAGGGAGAGTTTACGGCCCAAAATCCAAACGTTTGGTCATGAACTCTTGGTTAGGGTGCAATGGGTGGGTTTGCTACTTCACGACCCGAGACAGTACTTCCTTTCCTTCGTTCTTTTAAAGAATAAACACTAAAAACACTCAAACGGACTTTTAAATTGGCTAACAATTATTAGAAATGTAATTGAATTTTAATTGAAGTGATTGACTTTAGATTTTGTCCGAATGAAGATTTAGGGTTGTCACAATAGACACACCAAAATCAGATTTGGAGGATAAGTATAGAAAGTATTTATCACATAAAAGTAGATTAGGCAGGTAAGTTCCATATTTTGGGATCTGGACCGAGCTCACATCGTGAGTTGCGACAATTCCAAAACTAGGTTTCTTTTCGATTCACTAATGTGTAAATACATGAAAGAAATCCCTAGGCTCTGATACCACTAATGGGTTAATAGGGTTACAACAACAAATCTTTAAGTGGAAAAACATTTAAACAATTGAAATGATTAGGGCACATGCAACCTAATAGGATCTATGTCTTTCACATATGGGTAACATACAATGAATTGTCATCCTACAAAATTTTCCTATGAAAAACTAATTCACAAGAACAAGAAAGTTATCTTGAAGATTGTTACTGCAAGCAATCATGAATTCCTTCTTGAAAAACTCTTGGAACCAAGCACCACAAGTTCCGTGCCTCTAATGGTTCATAACCAAACCCTAGAAACTAAGGAGCTTAAAAAGAGAGAGGAGAAGAGTAGAAATTTCGAACCTAAGACTCTAAAAGGATGTCATAGTCTAAATTCTAATGCTAATGGTCCCTACATAGCTGAGGTAGCTTGGTGACAAAGATAGGGTTTAAGGAGGAAACCTTAATCCATTTGCTTGGTGACCAAGCAACCCATTCTTTTCCTTATGTATGGGCTTGGATGAAATTCCTTGGGCTTGCCCAAGTGACTTTTTTCCACCTCATATAATGAGATCCATGGGCTCCTTTCCTCAACTTTCAATAAATAATCAAACAGACCCTACACTTTTAATTAATCCAATTAATCCCAAAATTAATTCCACTTAATTTCTAATTAATTATTAATTTAATAATACTATTTCCATTAATATATTATTCTCATAATATATTAACAAATTATTTATTTTGATTTCTAATTAGTTTATTAACCACATAATAAATTGGTAAATCAATCTCTCTCTCTCTCTCTCTCTCTCTCTCTCTCCCTCTCTCTCTCCCTCTCTCCCTCTCTCTAAAAGTTATGTTGTTCAATTGATAGGTTTGTAGGCAACCCAAAAGGATTGTTCAACTATCAATTCAAGTTTATACCAATTATAGTTATGAGATTAGACAACTAATCCAACACATTCGTCATAAAGTATACATTTTGGAAGTCTATACTGACGAGTTCCCGGTTTTAGAAGACTTAACGAGGAGTTCGTGAGTACATATAAGGTAAAAAACAAAGCTCTACAAGAAATATTTATGCGAAAACATTAGAAATTTTTGATAGAAGATAATTTAGGATAAATAGTCTTGATGAAAGCTGTAGTTATCGCAAGACCAAAAGTATGCATATAGAGAACATCCAGATCTAACTTCATAAGAAAAAGTTCATATTTTTAGAAGCTTCAGCATTGTAACACCCGGTTTCCCAGGTACATTAGTTAATATTATAATTTGAATTGTGTTGAGGTGACTCGACAAGTTGGTTCTTAGACTCGTTGAGTCAGGTCGCGAATGGGTGACGTGGAAAATGATTAGACTCGACGAGTCAGGGGAATGCACTCGTCGAGTCAGAGCTGGAGAAAGAAACCCTAATTTCTCGAGTTTGGGACCTATTTAAGGACACTTATAGCCACCATTTGCGGCTACCAGACCCTTGAGAGAAACCCTAAGAGTGCTTGAGCTTTTGTGAGAGGAAAGAAACCCTAATTTCTCGAGTTCGGGACCTATTTAAGGACACTTATACCCTTTATTGGGATGATTGGATATATGGTCCCTTATCATGTTTAGACTTCGGATCTGGACCCATAGTGGTCCAGAGAGCTTTATCCATCTTGCTTTATGATGAGTTATGGAAGAAATGGGCTTAGGATGCTGTATTTGGGGCAAATGCTTCAAGTGGAGTTATTGGGACGATGCATGAGTATCAAGTTTGAACCTTTACGTGTTTATGAAACTTGGGAAGGTCAGATATATGGATTAGAGGAACAGATCTAAACTCAGAAGGCTATTTGAGTTCGAGCATGCAATGAACTCGCCGAGTCCATGAGTAGACTCGACGAGTCGGACCGGGTTGTCCCGTGACTCACACATTTGATGACTCGCCGAGTTGGGAGAGTGACTCAGTGAGTCAGAAGGGGATTTAGGGGACTTGAGTTCACGTCTGAACTCACCGAGTCAGTGCCTGACTCGACGAGTTGGGTCAAAGGGGTGGCCATTGACCAACGTTGACCGAAGTTGACTTGTGTTAACTTAAGGTAATTAGTCAAATTAAGTCAGGAAGGTATTAATTAGAGATGTATTTATGCTATAGGAGGAAGCTAGGTCGGTGGATTGAGTGCGAGTGATTATCCGACATCTTTGAGGTGAGTCTTCTCACTATACCTTACCCGATGGGGTGATTATGTGTGAACGGAAGGTCTTATGTGTATGATGAAAATGTGATTTATGTTGTATATGTAATATGTTATGATATGGGTATGATTATATGGACCGGAAGGTCAACAGAGCATGGACCGGAAGGTCAACAGAGTTCTGGGATGGAAATCCCCTGAGACACTGGGATCGGAAGATCCCATAGAGCTATGGCCTGGAAAGGCGTATGTGATGTACGTGGTATTTTGGGTAACTCACTAAGCATTATTGCTTACCGTTTGCGTGTTATGTGTGTCAAGTACCAGTGATGATCGCGGGAAGGCGTCGGCAGGATCAGTACACACTTATGGTGGAGATGTTTTGAGATTCTGGGGATTTTGATTTGCACTTATGTTATGTAAAAAAATTGATACATGTTTTTGAGAATTGTGATTGGAGTATTTTTGTTAATTTAAAATTTATTTTGAAATTTCACGGTGTTACAAGTTGGTATCAGAGCCTTGGTTTGAGGGATTCGGATTCATCTTCGGGTGTATTTGAACTCAAACTGAGGATTTGAGGAAGTTTTCAGAAATAAACAATTTTTCCTAAAAGAATAAAAAGGAATTGAGGAAACATAAGAAAGTAGTGTGTACGATCAGCCAGCGCCCAAACGGTGATTTCCCAAATTACCGTTACATTATGTGTTAAGAAATATGTTGTAATGTGTTATGCATGCTAGAGTAGGCTAGGTATTCATATTAGGGCTAGAGTGGCCTGATTGGTGATGCCATAGCCTAAGGAGATTTCTGCTGCTATGAGATGCTTGTGAGTGAATAGGTAGCAGTGAGGTGCTATGAGAGTCTACCGAAGGGTAGCTTATGTGTGGCAAGAGATAGAGTACTTGTGACTTGGGATCCTTGGAGTGTGGCTTGGAATGAATACTGATGCGGTATGGAAGGTAGTATAGGGCCTGTACTACTAGAAACACCGGATCAGTGTGCACTCCAAGTAGGAATCCTTAGCATACTACGAAACAAATAGGGTTGACTTATCGAGTGCGAGTACGCTCGAGCGAGTCCCTGATATTTTTATGTTGTATTTCAGAGACATCATGGTTGGGACACGCCACAGACCGGGGACTAGCGAGGGGGGTGTGATCAATAAGGAGCTTCGCCAGATGATTCATGATGAGGTGGCTGCGACCATCCATGCTGAGATACCAGAGATGTTCGGGTCTATCAAGACCACGCTGATTGAGACCTTTGATGAGCGGTATGCCGCTCTAACTGACGCTGCTATTGTCGCGGCCACCGCAGTCGTCACTGCTGCCAAGCCGCAAGGGGGTGACTCGTTGCTGTATCGGGAGTTCAGCAACATGAAGCCACCAGAGTTTAATGAGACGCATGATCCGATTGCTGCGATGAGATGGATATTTGATATCAAGGGATGCTTTTATACCTGTTCGATTCCAGAGCATCTGAGGGTTCGGTTTGCACAGAACCATCTTCGCTAGGGAGCGAAGGACTGGTGGAAATTTGTGACAACACATCTAACTTCTATGGAGATCTCAGCGATGACCTGGGAGAGGTTCACCACTATGTTCAGAGATGAGTACGTTCCCCCGGTGGAAAGGGAATGGTTGGCCCATGAGATCTTAACCCTCAAGTAGGGTACTGAGTCAGTGACTGTGATCACCAGGAAGTTTCATGAGAGAGCAATGTTCTGCCCTGTACACGTGTCGTCTGAGCAAGCGTTCATGAGCCGGTACTTGAGCATTCTGAGGATGGACATTCAGGAGTTCGTATCGAACTCGACTTATCGTACATTTGTTGAGCTTCAAGAAAATGTACGGAAGAGGGAAATTAAGTTGGAGACTCAGGCCACGGAGGTAACTGAGTCTCAGGGGTTGGATAGGCGGCCGACACAGTCTCAGCCGAGAGCCAAGCGGGCAAAGCCCGCCGATTCGAGATCTGGAGGCCAGAAGTGCCGCACTTGCGGAAAGTGTGGCAAGGGACATGATGGAGTTTGTCGATCTGGTGCTTTCTAGAAATGTGGCAAGGAGGGGCATATAGCCAAGGACTGCCCCAAAGGATTCATGGTTTGCTTTCATTGCAACCAGACGGGCCATCGGAAGGCCGAGTGTCCGCAGCTGCGGGGGACAACACAGACATCACAATAGGGATCTGCCCCTGCCGCCGTGCACGCTACTGAGGTTCGGCCAGTGAAGGCCGAGGCACCGAAGGCTCGCAGGAGAGCCTTCAAGTTGACAGCGGAGGAGGTCCGCGCAGCACCCGACTTCGTGGTTGCTATGTATTATGTTATTATTTGTTTACGATGAGATCTTGTGTTTATATTATGATATGCGTAGGTACTTTCCTTGTGAATTCTGTACCTGCTTTGGTGTTGTTTGACTTGGGTGCGAGTCGGTCATTTGTTTCATTAGCATTCAGTAGACACATCAGTATCCAGCGAGAGGCGATGAGTCAACCTCTACGAGTTTCTATAGCTAACCAGCGAGAAGTGTATGCCAAGGACGTGATCCAAGGGTGTGTGCTTGAGATTTTGGGTCTTGGGTTTCCGATAGATCTGCTCCCGATTGCGATGGGGGATGTATGTGTCATCATGGGTATGGATTAGTTGAGCCGATTTGGGGTCGTGATAGACTGCGAGCAGCAATTGGTGACGATTCGAGATGCTAGTGGGGGAGTGCTGACAGTTTATGGTGAGGGAACTCGAAGTGGTTCAGTATTCTGTTCGGCTGCCAGGGCGAGGCAGAGTTTGCAGTAGGGCTGCAAGGGGTTCGTTGCTTATTTGATGGATACCCGGGAGGCTGCGGGAAGGCCAAGTTTAGTTGATGGTGTTCCGATAGTGCGTGAGTTCCCAGATGTATTTCCCGAGGAGTTGCTAGGTGTACCTCCCTAGAGGCTGGTGGAGTTTCGCATTGATTTGGTTACGGGGGCAGCGCCTTATCGCCTTGCACCGCCAGAGATGCAGGAGTTATCCTCACAGCTTCAGGAGCTATTGCGGAAAGGGTTTATTCGACGGAGCAGCTTGCCTTGGGGAGCGCCAATCCTTTTTGTTAAGAAAAAGGATGGTTCACACCGGATGTGCATCGACTATCGGGAGCTGAACAAGTTAACGGTCAAGAACCATTATCCGTTGTCGAGGATTGATGATTTGTTCAATCAGCTTCAGGGGGCATCTTGGTTTACCAAGATAGACTTGAGGTCTGGATATCACCAGATGAGGGTGCGTGATGAGGATATCCAGAAGACAGCATTCAGGATGCGATATGGGCACTATGAGTTTGTGGTGATGCCTTTTAGACTCACCAACGCACCAGCAACGTTCATTGATCTCATGAACAGAGTATGTCACCTGATGTTGGATCGATCGGTGATCGTGTTGATTGATGATATTCTAGTGTATTCTAGATCCCGAGAACTGCATGAGGAGCATTTGAGGGATATCCTCGGGGTATTGAGGTCGGAGAGGCTTTATGCCAAATTCTCCAAGTGTGATTTTTGGTTACGAAAGGTCCAATTCTTGGGGCATCTTGTTAATCAAAATGAGATATTGGTCGACCCGGCCAAGATTGAGGCGGTGATGAGTTAGGAAGTGCCGAAGTCCGCTATGGAGATCAGAAGTTTTCTGGGGTTGGTCGGTTATTATCGGAGATTCACTCAGGATTTCTCCAAGATTGCAGTACCACCCACTAGGTTGACCCGGAAGGGTGTTGCTTTTTCAAGGGTTCTGGAGGAGCAAACCTCGTTTGAGACTCTTCGTTGGAAATTGTGCGAGGCCCCGGTGTTATCCCTTCCAGAGGGAGTTGAGGATTTTGTGGTCTACTGCGATGCATCGCTATCAAGGTTGGGTGCAGTGCTTATGTAGAGGGGGCATGTGATAGCATATGCATCGAGACATCTGAAGCCTCATGAGGCGAGATATCCCACCCACGATTTGGAGTTGGGAGAGGTGGTGTTCGCTCTCAATATCTGGCGCCATTATTTGTACGGAGTGCAGTGTACCATTTACACGGCCCATAAGAGTTTGAAGTATTTTATGGCTCAGCCCAACCTGCATATGTGGCAGAGGAGATGGTTGGATTTGGTGAAGGATTACGATTATGAGATCCTGTACCACCCGAGCAAGGCGAATGTGGTAGCCGATGCCCTGAGTCGTAGGGCAGAGAGTGCCTTGATACGAGGTATGTGTAAGAGAATGACCGTGATGACTCCGGTGTTAGATACCATTCGTGAGGCCCAGGCAGAGGTTTTGAGACCAGAGAATCACAAGAAGGAGCGAGTGTTTGGGTAGGTATCCGAGTTTGTGACTAATAGCCGAGGGCTTATGACTTTTCATGGTCGGATTTGGGTGTTGTTTATAGGCAAGGCACGAAGTGTTTTGATGGAGGAGGCGCATAGAATGAAATTCTCGATCCATCCCGAGGCCACTAAAATATATTTGGATCTGAAGAGAGACTATTGGTGGCCTTGTATGAAGATAGATGTTGCGTGGATTGTAGAGAGGTGCTTGACCTGTCGTCAGGTTAAGGCCGAGCACCAACTTCCAAGAACCCCAAGGGATGTCGATGGAATTTGGGTGATTGTGGATCGATTGATGAAAAGTGCTCACTTCCTTGCTACCAGTGAGAGCTCTTCTGCAGAGAAGTTGGCAGAAATATATGTGAGAGAGGTGGTGTCTCGGCATGGGGTGCCGATCTCGATTGTGTCAGATCGAGATGTACGTTTTACTTCCAAGTTCTGGAAGAAATTTCATGAAGAGTTGGGTACGACATTGCATTTCAGCACTGCTTATCACCCTCAGACCGACGATCAGAGTGAGCGGACTATCTAGACACTCAAGGACATGATTTGGGCATGTGTATTAGACTTCGGAGGAAGTTGGGACACGTGTCTGCCTTTGGCTGAGTTTTCCTATAACAACAGCCATCATTCGAGCATCGGTATGCCTCCCTTCGAGCTGTTGTACGGAAGAGGTGTCGGACTCCTGTTTATTGGGGAGAGGTAGGACAGCGTGTGATGGGTAGTACGAGATAGTGGTCTAGACGACTGAGCAGATTCAGCAGGTCAGGCAGAGGTTGCTGACGGCCCAGAGTCGCCAGAAGAGCTACGCTGATAGGCGTCGCTCAGAGCTCGAGTTTCAGGTTGGTGATTTCGTTCTCTTGAAGGTATCACCTTGGAAAGGTGTGATTCAATTCAGAAAGAGGGGCAAGTTGGGACATCGATATATCGGTTCATTCAGGGTGACAGCTAGGGTGGGCAGAGTAGCATATTGTTTGGAGCTACTTGCCGAGCCGAGTCAGATTCAAGATACCTTCCACGTGTCTCAGTTGAGGAAGTGTATTGCTGATCAGTCAACAGTGGTTCCATTAGAGGACATTCAGGTGGATGCGAGCCTGAACTATGTTGAGAGGTCGATCGTGTTCCGAGATAGGAGGATCAATGTTCAGAGGAACAAGGAGGTTTCCCTGGTTCAGGTCCAGTGGCAACATCGGAAGGGGTCCGAGCTGACTTGGGAGCTGGAGTTAGAGATGCGGGAGCAGTATCCAGAATTGTTTGCAGAGCGAGACTTTGGGGGCAAAGTCTGATTCTAGTGGGGGAGAATTGTAACGCCTAGTTTCCCAGGTACATTAATTAATATTATAATTTGAATTGTGTTGAGGTGACTCGACGAGTTGGTGCTTAGACTCGTCGAGTCAGGTTGCGAATGGGTGACGTGGAAAATGATTAGACTCGACGAGTCAGGGGAATGCACTCGTCGAGTCAGAGTTGGCAAAAGAAACCCTAATTTCTCAGGTTTAGGACCTATTTAAGGGGCGTTATAGCCACCATTTGCGGCTACCAGACCCTTGAGAGAAACCCTAAGAGTGTTTGAGCGTTTGTGAGAGGAAAGAAGCCATTATTTGATCTTTGTGGGTTAGTATTGCAAGAAGAAGGTGGTTCCAGCTTTAAGGAGGCCAAGAAGGTTGCATATCTGTGGATCTTGAGCAAAGGACATCATCCGTGAGGTAGCATATCGATCCTTTTTCTGTTTTGTTGAAGAATCCATGGTTCTAGGGTTTTCTATACCCTTTATTGGGATGATTGTTGGATATATGGTCAATTATCATGTTTAGACTTCGGATCTGGAACCATAGTGGTCCAGAGAGCTTTATCCATCTTGCTTTATGATGAGTTATGAAATAAATGGGCTTAGGATGTTGTATTTGAGGCAAATGCTTCAAGTAGAGTTATTTGGACGATGCATGAGTATCAAGTTTGAACCTTTACATGTTTATTGAGCTTGGGAAGGTCAGATCTGTGGATTAGAGGAACATATCTGACCTCAGAAGGCCATTTGAGTTCGAGCATGGAATGAACTCGCCGAGTCCATGAGCAGACTCGATGAGTCGAACCGGGTTGTCCCGTGACTCGCACAGTTGATGACTCACCGAGTTGGGAGAGTGACTCAGTGAGTCAGAGGGGCATTTAGGGGACTTGAGTTCACATCTGAACTCGCCAAGTCAGTGCCTGACTCGACGAGTTGGGTCAAAGGGGTGGCCATTGACCAATGTTGACCGAAGTTGACTTGTGTTAACTTAAGGGTATTAGTCGAATTATGTCAGGAAGGTATTAATTAGAGATGTATTTATGCTATAAGAGGAAGCTAAGTCGGTGGATTGAGTGCGAGTGATTATCCGACATCTTTGAGGTGAGTCTTCTCACTATACCTTACTCGATGGGGGTGATTATGTGTGACTGGAAGGTCTTATGTGTACGATGAAAATGTGATGTATGTTGTATATGTACTATGTTATGATATGAGTATGATGATATGGACCGGAAGGTCAACAGAGCATGAACCGGAAGGTCAACAGAGTTCTGGGATGGAAATCCCCTAAGACACTGGGATCGAAGATCCCATAGAGCTATGGCCTGGAAAGGCGTATGTGATGTACGTGGTATTTTGGGTAACTCACTAAGCATTATTGCTTACCGTTTGCATGTTATGTGTTTCAGGTACCAGTGATGATCGTGGGAAGGCGTCGGCATGATCAGTACACACTTACGGTGGAGGTGTTTTGAGATTATGGGGATTTTGATTTGCACTTATGTTATGTAAAATCAATTGATACACGTTTTTGAGAATTGTGATTGGAGTATTTTTATTAATTTAAAATGAAAAATTGTTTTTGAAATTTCACGGTGTTACAAGCGTACTAGTATATGACATAGAAAACAAAATGAAAATCGGTCAACGGTTAGCCGAAAGATTCAAAACGAGAGCTAAAGATCTCGTAGATACAATTTCATTGATATAAAGACAATGGAGAACGAAATCTGTATGGACGACTGAATGAAGTCTTAGTATTCATGTTTACTAGTGATCCTTATTTGATAGAAGTCTTAGTATTCATTGTTTACTAGTGAATGATTTAGTTTTAATTACCAGATTGTCATAGAAAATAATAAGTTGCAATATTATAGATTAATACTTTTGAAACGTGTTGCCCGCAATTAGGTCGCTAGTAGAATCACTAGATAGTTTTCAGTAGTCTAAGTAAATTATCCAGGTGAGTTTTCTCACTATATTATGCTCTTCAATATATATCATTTGTATGTTAGGATATACATGCCATGTAGTATGTAATTAGGCTAGTACTGTTAGTTACATATAGTATTGGATTATTGTATGGATATATATATATATATATATATATATATATATATATATATATATATATATATATATGCGTTGATATATTATATAGAGAGTTGAGGGTGGCCCAACCATGGGCTAAAGGCCAATAGACTCGGGTGGACTAATATTATGCTAAAAGCTAAACTTAGCAGACCAGCTTTATGCGGAAGGCAAAAAGGGTGGACCATATTCGTACTGAAGGCCAAGAGCGGACCAGGTTTATGATGAAGGCTATTATTTGTATGCATTGTATATGTGTTGTGGGATATGATATTTTGAGGAACTCATTAAGCTTTGTGCTTAGCCAGTTAATATAAATGTTTTTCAAGAACTTCAAATTGGTTCATAAGAAGGGAAAGACTCGATTGTACATATGCGCATTTGCAACATGTTTCCGCAAAATGTAATTATCTTTGATATATTTCAATAAATAAAAATGAAAAAATTGGGTTGAAAATCGAGACATTACAAGTTGGTGTCAGAGCCCTAGTTTGAAAGAATTGGATGAACACTCGTGTGATTCTAGACTCAAACCGAGGATCTGAATATCTTAGAAAATCTTTTTAAGAGGAATAACTTTATTCAAAGGAAAAGAATGTGATGCATACTGCCAGCCAAAGCTCAGAAAGGAAAGTGATTCCGAAAATATCCATATTGTTATGATTACTGATAAGTCAAATGTTATAAATGCATTCCAATATGTAGGCTAGGGATCTTTTTAGGAATTGCTAAATGGAAGCGCCTGATAATTAAGATGCCTTAAATTTTAGAGATTTGCTTGTTATTGTTGCTTAGAACCTATATTAATATTAATTAGTTATTCAAAAAACACGTTAGGTTGCATGCACCTGAATTAAATAGTTTTAGATTGCTTGATTTGGCACTATTGTGCAGCTCTTTTCTGAGACTAACCATTGTATTTATCCGATAATTAGCTGAGATTCGTAGAAATTCTTCCTCATCAAATAGTAGGGAGAATTAAAAAGGAATCTTATATGGCGAGCCTATTAAATTTAATATATGCTTGGTTGGGCATATATTATAAAGGTAGGGAATCGGTACATATGAAAAGTCCTATTGGAGTCTAGGAAAACCAATGTTATGTGTTCATAGGACACGCACACACACACACACACACATATATATATATACACACACACACACACATATAGCGGTAATCATATGTTGTATTGGAAGTGACTTGGAGAGTGTGCGATAATTTTTAGGACAAGTATGAGTATGTGTGAAAGGCAGTAGAGTCTATAATACCTAAAGCACATGACTCGCACTTGAATTAGGAAGAGTCACAAAGTTGCTAAGGCACTGGTAGTTAGGTAAACAGTGTGGCTAACAGTATGAATTTGTTCATTTTCATCATCATCTATCTTATGGTGATGTCTAGAAGAGTGACTCCAAGTTCGAGTTCGAGTGGCCATATAAGATCGAATCTGAATAAAGTAAAATTGCGTAAGAGAGTTGGTTCTAAGAACCTATTTTGACAACTTCCGAATTTATAAATTTAAGAATATGATGATCAAGATGATCTACTTAAGGATTATAAGCCTTTATTAGGGTGTAACAGCTAGAAGTTAGAGCTACTACTTGACATGATATGGTTGTACCACATTAGAACCTAAAGAAGGTACCTTCTATGTTAAGTGTTGTCTCTTGGAGTCAAGGATTTAGGTTTTCATGAGCTTGTTTGAAACAAAAGATTATTAGAATAGGTGATGACGACTCTGTGATCTTTAATAGAATGGGGACCCTTACCAAGCAGAATGTTGGGTCAGGATCAGGATCCGATGTCGCGGGACTACATGATTGGATTTCGCCGAGGTTTCTTAAGCCGTCAAATAAGAGTTACCCAGCATGATTGACACACCCCCAAACCAAGGATGGCGGAAACGTCCGGGGGTGGAGGACTTCATGTAGAGTATCACAACAAAGAGTATAATAGTGCTCAAAGTAAATACAACCAACACAAATATAATTGAAAACGTTACATCAAAGCACATGTTTACATGATTCCCATCAATTACATTATAATACAAAATGAACTGTTTGACGATTTATCGTCCCATCCTCAAAACGTTGTTGATTTCCTGTTTTCACTGAATTCCTGAGAATACAAGTAGTTTTGAAAAGTGTCAACACAAAGGTTGGTGAGTTCATAAGAAATTTCGTTGGAAAAGTAAATCGTTTTCCTTGTAAAAGCGTTACAATATGCATCCAGAAAATCCGATATTTTCTTTAAAATCTGCGTAATGTAGCCTTATGACTGAAGACCAAAATGTATAAGTAACCTTTCTTATTAATTATAAAATGTTATGTACTTAAATGGACATGGACGCGTTTGAACTAAATGAAATTTCTGTATGTTCTCATGTTCGTTAATACTTTATATATATGTAGTCCTAAATTAGAGGACCGAGAAATAACAAGTATTGACCATACTTAAAAGTATAAATGTGGTTTCAAATGATGTGTAGTCGTAACTACCAAAACCAAAAGTGTACAGTAATATCTGTACTCATAGAGATAAAAAGTGATTTTTAAATCGACATAAAACTCATTTAGGTTTTAAAAATAAAATCCCGTAAACTTGTGGATTGTTATATCCCTATGTGAGTCGCTATAATCATACTATGACTATGTGAACCTGCCACGACATTCTTAGTGTCGCGAAAAATAAAATGACATTTGTCACCCGTAGACCTGCAGGTCCAACTGTAGCTAGCAGCAAGGTGTGGGGTGTCAAACCCAATATAGATCTATATACAAGTATCACGTTCTCCCTCAAGGAGATTCTGATTATAACTACCAGGAATTATATCCCGCACTCGGACGTACGGGGAGAGAGAGAGAGAGTCTCACAATGTAGGTTAACAAGTTTACGTGAAATGTGTGTGAATATAAATCTTTCTTGTATGAATGTACCCTTTTTGTACGAGTGTGTTGAGTGATGTATCATAAACTATACCTATTATAGTTTATCTAAAATGTATGTAATATGTATGAATTCTTTTATGGAAATGTATTAGTGTTGTGAATTTATCAAACTATAGGTAAACAACTTTACGTGAAATATGTGTGAATATAAATCTTTCTTGTATGAATGTACCCTTTTTGTACGAGTGTGTTGAGTGATGTATCATAAACTATACCTATTATAATTTATCTAAAATGTATGTAATATGTATAAATTCTTTTATAGAAATGTATTAGTGTTAAGAATTTATCAAACTATACTTTTTATAGTTTAATATACGTGTTCTAAAATGAATGAAATATATTTATTATGAATGACTTAGTTTCAGTTCATGATCATAAACTAACAAAGAAACACATTCAATAATTAGAGCTTATGATTATACACTTTGCTCAACATATTACAAAGTGTTATGATATTTACATGTTGTTGGCTAAATTTAGCAATTCTGCCCTGTTTTGGAAAAATCATAGAAAACTCATACGAAGTCAAAAACTAGATCCGTAAATTCTGAGAGTTCACAAAATGTGTCTAGTTTACTCATAATTTTTATCACGATTTTTAATGACCTCCAACTTGGGTGAAAAAGTCCACAATCACAGACTGGTCCGGATTGTTGTTTGAAATGATAGGCAGCTTTGTAAAAATCACCATAAATTGTAGAAAAATCGTATGGAGATGTGCAAGTAGTCATTTTAAAGCTAAAAACTTGAACTATTTGCACCTTGTACAGTTTTGAAAACAAAAATGTTTAAGATGCCCAAAACAGTCCGTGAATGGAGTTGAACTTTTCTGATGAAGGCTGTTAGAAAATTTTAGTTATGTTCTTAGTGTTTTAACTTGTATTCCCCCCCTGAAAACTTGAGAAAACATAAAAATGTAGGGGTATGAACTCACCTTGAGTGATTTCAGTAGATAAGTGTTGAAGAAGAGAAGTGTTCAACCCAAGAACACTTGAAGAATCACTTGAAGATTCGAAGCTCTAACGCTAATATGATGGAGTTTGTGTAAGATATCCATGATTTGAGTGGAAATAAGTGAGATAATCATAAGGAGGATGAATTATACTTACTAAGAGTGGAAGAACACTTGATAATCAGCCTTGAATCTCGAGTTTGGTGGAGAAAAAGTTTGAGAGAAAAGTGGTGTTTGATACTTAGTGAAATGGGAGAAAATGAGAGAAATGAGGAGAGAGGATGTTTGTTCCAGCTCAAAAACGTGGGAATGAGTGTAAATTGGGTGTGAGGGACATTGAAGTGACCTAGGTAAGGTGGGGGGGTGTGGTTAGTCAAAGAGTGGGTGTGGGGTGGTTGCTTGTGACATTGGATAAGGCAAAGTCAACACTCCACCTTTAATAATTCACCCACTTGATTTTTATTATTTAAATAATGATTTTCATCAAAATATGTTTAAATTATGAATATTTAGAATTTATTATGTTAAAATATAATTTCTGGAGAAAATCCCGCTTTAAAATCATGAAAAACGGGCTTAAAATGTTAAAAATATCAAAAATGGGCTAAAAGTGACAATTTCCCGAAGTCTGGCCGAGGTTCGGCCTTCTGGTGCTGAACCGAGAGAGAGAGGGAGGCAGAACCGAGAGGGAAGAAGAGAGAAGGGAAGGAACCGAGAGGAGGAAGGAGAACAGAGGGGCGCGGAGTAGAGACAGAGAGGAGAGAAGAGACAGAGAGGCGGGCAGAGACCGAGAGTAGGGAAGAGACAGAGAGGCGGGTAGAGACAGAGCGAGAAAAGAAGCAGAACGAGAAGCGACAGAGGCAGAGGCTCGGTCCTCGCGTGCCACAGCCAACAGAGGCTCGGTCCTCGCACGTCTTAGCCAACAGAGGCTCGGTCCTCGCGCGTCTTAGCCAACAGAGGCTCGGTCCTCGCGTCTTAGTCAACAGAGGCTCGGTGTTCGGTGTCTTAGCCAACAGAGGCTCGGTCTCCGGTTTGTTAGCCAACAGAGGCTCGGTCTTCGGTGTTTAATCTCGGCCTTAAGGAGCTTCGGCTCCTTAAGAAGGGTTTCGGTTCTTAAGGTCCCGTTTTCTCGTTTTTACCCCGTTTTAAGCCGTTTTTGACCCGGTTAAGGGTCGGAATGACCCGAATGATTCCAAAAAGTTACGGGAAACTTTTGAGAGAGATTTGGGAGAGATTTCTCACACTTGGAGAGATTTGGGAGAGATTTGACATTCTTGGAGAGATTTCTCATACACAGAGATATTTGCGAGAGTTTTCACATACTTGGAGAGATTTGGGAGAGATTTGACATTCTTGGAGAGATTTCTCATACAGAGAGATATTTGAGAGAGATTTCACATACTTGGAGAGATTTGGGAGAGATTTGACATTCTTGGAGAGATTTCTCATACAGAGAGATATTTGAGAGAGATTTCACATACTTAGAGGGATTTGGGAGAGATTCGACATTCTTGGAGAGATTTCTAATACAGAGAGATATTTGAGAGAGATTTCACATACTTAGAGGGATTTGGGAGAGATTCGACATTCTTGGAGAGATTTCTAATACAGAGAGATATTTGAGAGAGATTTCACACACTTGGAGAGATTTGGGAGAGATTTGACATAGAGAGAGAGATAGAGTGAAAACGATTGAGAGAGGATCCATGTGTGACAATTGTGAGTGTCCGGCATCGCAATGCATGGTTTGTAAACCCTGTTAAGCCTTGTTTAAGGATCTTACACACTCCCGATGAGTATGCATCATTGTTTTATCGGTTTGGCTCACCACGTACTACAGTTTTTGGTTAAGGAGATCTAGATGTTCGCACTTTTTGTTTTATGATTTCTCATTAGAATAGAAGTTATGTAGAAGTTTCATAGTGTGAATTTTAATACTCATGGGAAAATTGAGTCAAACGGTTTGACTTGCTGACTTTAGTTGACTTTGACTTGATCGAAATTTGACGGTTGTCACAATGATTGACTGGATCACTAACATGCTGACTGTTAGATTTATGGAGAAAATTGTGGCTACCTGGGATATTAAGGAAAAGACAGAAACGAAACCATGAGGAAATTAGGAGATGCAACTGGAGAAAAGGAAATGAACGCAGGAGCCAGCTCCACTAATAAGGGCCAAGAAATTTGGTGCTGATAAGACAAGTGTTCATGGTCCAGAGGACCACTCCATCTGTGAAAACTATGGAGGAACCTACATATTTACATGCTCAGGTTCAAATGCTTCCAGTGTGAAAAAAAGGCATGTTCAGCGAGACTGTCGTTGGGTTTTGAGCAATCTAACACTTCCTAAGTGTGCATGCAACCCTAATAAACCTTGGATCTATGTTTGTCTAAATACATGCAAAATAATAATTTTCCAAGGTTTATAACCTATCTAACATGGTATGGGGAACATTTCAACATAAAAGAGTTAGAAGAGATTACATACCTTTTGGTGAGTTTGGTTCTAAGGAGTTTGAGGGCCAAGCACCAATAGTGTGAATGCCTCAAATGGAATCACAAACACCACAAACTCTTGGAAAACTTTGAGAGAGTATACACCTTGTATAAAATCGGCCACACACATGCACACACACACACACACTAGTTCACTAGTTTTCTCTTAGGCTCCATTTCATGCTCCATAAGCATGCTTATATAGTGTGCATGGTTAGGGTGAAACCTTAATAACCCATGTCTTTTCCTTTTCCAAGGATCCATGGGTTAAAAGCTCCATGGATCATCCATGGACTTCCACATAAGCCTAGCCCATTAACAAATGAGTATTAGCCCACACTATATAAAACAAATAGCCCATAATTTAATTAGTATTCCTTTTAATCTCTAAATTAATTCATAATTAATTTAAGACTAAAACTAATTAAATAACGTAACTTCATATTAATATATTATAACTCATATTATATTAATAAACATATGTGTATAACTCTCATAAAATTATCCATAATAGTTTGGATGAGATGCAACCCATGCCGGTCGGGTCAAGTATATACCAAATAAGTTATGGACTTAGACACCTTATCCAACAGACTCCCACTTGGATAAGTCTAATAACTATATTTGCCTATAACTTCAGGAACCAACCAACAATCGTAGCTCTCGAAAACTCCCTCGAACAATGAAGACTCTGTCGAACTATGAAGCGCCATTTTAGATAAGTGATCACATAATCCTCTGTTCTCATGATATCAGCCGACAAACACATGGAACTATGTCTTGCTTATTGTCTAGCAGTTGTTTCTCGATTTTCCGATTTGTTTGACGAAGAACTTCACTAAACACATCGGTTTAGTTCTGACTAGGCCTGGTACATGGGTCAACACAAAATCATCGAGGGGCCTAGATATCGCTTCTATTTCTAGAAGGAACAGATAAACTTCGACTGATATGCTTGTTCTACTACTTATTGAATTGTACACAAAGGCACGTTTTATAACATCAAGTTACTGATGCGTTTACGTGCAATCAATGCACAACCAACTCATAGGTAACAACTCATATCTCTAGGTTTAAAGATTCATATGATGTTATCGTCTCACGATCACTCGAGATAAATTCCATGAAGTGATACAAGTGAGCGTGGGTTTATACCAATACTCATAACTTATGAGTACTCATGAATGTTGCAGCAACCATTGCCATGTCTAAACACCTTTAAGGCATCTACAAACCCAATTCATGACAATCTTGATTCATACCTACTTCCGACGTATGATCGATTGTGGAGGTTTGAATAAATTAATTATTCTGGAAGTCAAAACATGCAAAACTGAAACAATAGTAAATAATTGACAATGATAGTAACACTTTACTCATAAATAAATCACAAATTTTATTCATCATCAAACGTCGATTACATTTTACAAGTTTCAGGAAAACTATCTAATATGTAAAACTAATATCGTCCCTCAGCCCGATGCGTCTCGCATGCTGAAAATGCTTAACCCTCGTCAGTCCCTTCGTAAGGGGATCTGCAAGATTCTCATCCGACAATATCCTCCTTGTCACAAGGAGTCCTTCTTCAATCTTGTGTCTTATGAAGTGATATTTTCTGTCAATGTGTCGGGATCTGCCATGATTTCTTGGTTCCTTGGCTAAGGTAACCGCACTATTGTTGTCACAGAAAATCTCTATAGGTTCCTTAATAGCTGGTACAACTCCAAGGTCTCTGATGAAGTTCTTTAGCCATATCGCCTCCTTCGCTGCTTCACTCGCTGCTATATACTCTGATTCACAAGTCGAATCAGCCACCGTCTCCTGCTTGGAACTCTTCCAAGAAATTGCCCCTCCATTTAAGGTAAAGATTCAGCTCGACTGAGAGCGGAAATTATCCCTATCAGTCTGAAAACCAGCATCACTATACCCTAATATTCTCAAGTCATCACTGCCACCAAGGGTAAGGATCCAATCCTTAGTCCTCCGCAGGTACTTGAGAATGTTCTTTACCGCGGTCCAATGAGCCTTGCCAGGGTTCCCCTGATACCTGCTGACCATGCTCAAAGCAAATGCCACATCAGGACGGGTACAAGTCATAGCATACATGATCGAGCCAACTACGGAAGCATATGGTAATTGGCTCATGTCAGCTATCTCTGCCTCTGTACTCGGACTCTGAGTCTTACTCAGTTTGGTATTGCTTTGGATCGGTAAATCTCCTTTCTTGGAATTCTCCATGTTGAACCTTTTCAACACCTTATCCAAGTAGATACTCTGACTAAGTCCAATTAGTCTTCTACTCCTTTCTCTTAATATCCTTATCCCTAGGATATAGGTAGCCTCCCCTAGGTCCTTCATAGCAAAGCACTTCCCAAGCCAGGACTTAACCTCCTGCAAGGTTGGGATGTCATTTCCTATGAGTAGTATGTCATCCACATACAGTACCAAGAAGCTAACTATACTCCCACTAGCTCTGACATACACGCAAGACTCATCTTCGCTTCTCAAGAAGCCAAACTCTTTTACCTTCTCATCAAAAAAAGATTCCAGCTACGAGATGCTTGTTTTAATCCATAAATGGATTTCTCAAGCTTGCATACTCTATTAGGATACTCTACATTGACAAAACCCTCTGGCTGATTCATGTACACATCCTCAGCCAACTTTCCATTAAGGAAAGCGGTTTTGACATCCATTTTCCATATTTCATAATCATGAAATGCTGCAATGGCTAACATAACCCTAATAGACTTAATCTTTGCTACCGGCGAAAAGGTTTCATCATAATCAACACCTTGAGTTTGAGTAAAACCCTTCGCAACCAGTCGAGCCTTATAAGTATGCACTTTTCCTCCCATGTCTGTCTTCTTCTTGAAGATCCATTTGCACCCGACTGTTTTACGGCCTGGTACATTGTCAACCAAGTTCCAAACTTGATTGTCATACATGGACTGTATCTCGCCGTCCATAGCCTCCTTCCATTTAGCAGACTCCGGGCCTGCCATAGCTTCCTTAACACTGCTAGGTTCATCCAAATTTACTAGTGTACTATCACTAATAAACGTATCACCTTCCGTAGTAATATCAAAACCATAATAAAACGAAGGTGTGTTCCTAACCCGTGTGGAACGCCTCGGAGGTACAGACTCGTCAGCTGGATCAACAGGAGTTTCCTCCTCAGGTTGATTGCTAGTGTCTGAGGTTCCTTCACCAATTGATTCTTGAATTTCTTCAAGATCAATCTGCCTCCCACTGTCTCCTTGGCTTATAAATTCTTTCTCGCGAAAGATCCCTCTTCGTGCTACAAAGACCACATTCTCACTGGGTCTGTAGAAGAGGTAACCGAAGGATTTCTGTGGGTAGCCGATGAAAATACACCTTTCACTTCGGGGTTCAAGCTTATCATGAGTTTCGCGCCTCACGAAGACTTCGCAACCCCAAATTTTGATGTGGTCCAAATTGGGAACCTTCCCAGTCCACATCTCATGAGGTGTTTTGGTAACCTTCTTTGTAGGGACTAGATTAAGGATATGGGCGGCAGTCTCTAAGGCATACCCCCAAAAAGAGATTGGTAATGAAACTCTGCTCATCATAGAGCGAACAATGTCCAACAAGGTTCGATTACGCCTCTCAGCTACACCATTCAGCTGTGGTGTCCTGGGAGGAGTCAATCGTGAGACAATCCCACACTCCTTAAGGTAGTCAAGGAACTCGGTACTAAGATACTCACCACCTCGATCGGATCGAAGCATCTTAATGTTCCTGCCCAATTGATTTTCTACCTCCTGCTTGAATTCCTTAAACCTTTCAAAGGTTTCAGACTTATTTTTGATTAAGTAGACATACCCATATCTACTAAAATCATCAATAAAAGTCATATAATACCGATTAGCATCCCTTGTGGCGGTTTTGAATGGCCCACATACATTAGTATGTATTAGGTCCAACAAACCTTCACCCCTCTCACAAGTTCCAGTGAAGGGTGATTTTTTCATTTTCCAAGTAGACAAGATTCACAACTATCATCTGATTTGAGGTTAAATGATTCCAAGACTCCACTCTTTTGGAGTTGGCCTATGCGTTTCTTGTTTACATGTCCAAGACGACAATGCCACAATGATGCTTTATCTAGGCTAGTAGAAGAATCAATATACAACACATTATTTCCTAAGTTGTCCACAATCGACACAGTTTCATACACACCATCACAAGGTAATGCTTTAAAATAAAACACATTATTAAAGAAAGCATTAATACCACCACATTCATTATCAAACGAAAACGTAAAACCTTGTTTGTACAAAGCATGAAAAGAAATAATATTCCTCGCCATTTCAGACGAGTACACACATTTATTCAAATCTAATTTTAACCCATTATTAAGCAACAAAGTATAAACTCCAATCTTGGAAACAGGTGAAGCCTTCCTATTCCCCATGATTAAGTTTATCTTCCCGTGCTCCACATCCTCACTTCTTCTTAGGCCCTGCAAATCAGAACATATGTGAATACCACATCCTGTATCAAGCACCCAAGAGTTAGAATATGTTGAGTAATTAGACAATATAGTGTAAATACCTGCATAGGTGGGTTTCACTTTCTCATCCTTTAGATCCTGCAAGTACTTAGGGCAGTTTCACTTCCAGTGTGCCTTTTCATGGCAATAAAAGCATTCAGCATCCTTGGGAATGGCAGAAGGAGTGACGGAACCGTTCTTAGTCTTTGATGAGGAGCCTTCAAGAGACTTTCCCTTGGTACCCTTCGAAGGGTGCTTCCTCTTTTTCCCTTTGCCTTGCCCAATAGCTAAAACAGGGGTAGAAGTTGGAGTAGGAGTAGTAGAGGTAACAACCGCTTTACCCTTAAGACTAGTTTCAGCGGTCTTCAAGAGTCCTTGAAGCTTTCTGAGGGTAACTTCCTCCTTGTTCATATGATATGTCATTCGAAAATGATCATAACAAGAAGGAAAGGAGTGCAAAATGATGTCAATTGCCAACTCCTCAGGGATGTTAACATTCAGCTTCAGCAAACGGTCCACATACCTTTGCATCTTTTGCATGTGGCCCGTGACGGATTCACCATCCTTCATGCGGGTAGTTATTATGGAGGAGATTATTTCATACTGCTCCTGACGAGCACTCTGATGGTACCTTTCCATCAGGTCTTAGTGCATCTCAAAAGGGTAGAAATCTTCATACGACTTTTGGAGCTCGGCTGTCATCGTGGCCATCATGATACATGCCACCTTAGTAGCATCTCTCTCATGAGTCCTGAATTCAGCGATCTCCTCAGGAGTAGCAGTAGACTCATGAAGTTCTTTTAACTCCTTATCGAGGACATATTCCTTGTCCTCGTAACGAGTAACCATCCTGATGTTCCTAATCCAATCCATGAAGTTGGAACCATCAAAGATGACCCTCCCACAAAGATTCATGAGAGAGAAAGAACCAGTTGGGTTAGAGCCTGAAGCATTAGTGTTGGAAGACATCTGAAAGAAGAAAGTAAGTTTAGATTAGATATTTAGGATCCTTAATAAGACACCCAAATGTAATATTAAGGCTAGGATCCACTCACAATATATTAAACTTAGAAGAGGGATTTCGTAATCTAAGTAATAATATATTTGAAAGGTAGGTGAATGACGATTCACCAATTTCCACCATGAAAACGAAATGATTTATTAGGTTTAATTGGATTTGAAATTCCTAGATTCTTTTGAGATTCATTGAACTTTTCAATGGCATGTTTCAATCTCGATTGTGCCCTTCAAGTTTTGTGACTGGGATGCCGAGGATCACAAAACAAGGTGTGAATAACCATGCTAATTCACTTGGTACTCTTAATATTATCACCTAATCAATGTTCCGGTTAACCACACACGCTCCATTGATCTATGACAAACATTAAGTCACCCTTCGTGATCCTTACTAGTCCTAGTTAGTGTACCGGTTAACCACACACGCTCCACCAACGACTTGGTAAGGTACAAAGTGTGAATTCCATGGACTAGCACCATGTTCACATTTTTCCTAAAATAACTAAGATTGGGAATTAAAAGAGTTTAGTTATTTTATAATATTCATTATACTTTTAATGAGGATTTAAAGTCATTGTTCTACCCGTTCAGCTAACGACCCTCCATCGATCAAGCAAGCGGTGGGTGAGAGTATACACCCATTAAGTCGCCATTTTATAGGCAACAACCTTATACCCACCTTATAGACCGGCTTCGTGAATGAGGCCTACTAACGGTAAAACGACTTATTCTTATACATATATATAATAATTAACCATTAATGTTATAAATAGTATAAGGGTTGAATTTTAACTATTAAAACTCTAAGGTTTGGAATTAAAGTTTATTAAAGTGTGTGAAACTTTACAAATTCCAAAACTTGAGGGCAAGTTTTGTAACTTTGCAAAACTCTTCATTTCATAACTTATGAATTAAAGGTTCATAAAAATGAAGACTCTTCATTTTCATGTAACTTATGTGTTTTAAGTGTGTGTTAAATGAAAGTGACCTTTGGTAATCCATAACTTGAGGACAAATTATGGACTCCATTAAAACACATAAATGATAAAGAATTAATCCTAAACAATTCAGCAAATAATTCCTATCATTTTCTAAATTCATAAGAACATGAACATGATCATAAAAAATTCAAGAATTATATGAACACATAAAATCATGGAATTTTGATATATGCTATTGCAAATGGATTAGAACAACCATTACACCAACTAAAATAAGTTTTATAACACCAAAACAGTTTAGGGTAATGTTTCTAGTCCATTTCCAGCAGCAAAAGTCGAGAATCTGCACTCTTTCGATCCTACTCGTCGAGTGCATGAACTTACTCACCGAGTAGGTTGAAGTTTGCCTTGGACTCATCGAGTCCCCTCAATGGACTCGTCGAGTCCCCCCAATGGACTCGGCGAGTCCACCATGCTGACAGCAACGATTTCGAGTTTTTTTCACTATTTTGCATCAAGTATCAAACAAGCAAGCTTAGGCTCTGATACCACTGTTGGGTTTTGAGCAATCTAACACTTCCTAAGTGTGCATGCAACCCTAATAAACCTTGGATCTATGTTTGTCTAAATACATGCAAAATAATAATTTTCCAAGGTTTATAACCTATCTAACATGGCATGGGGAACATTTCAACATAAAAGAGTTAGAAGAGATTACATACCTTTTGGTGAGTTTGGTTCTAAGGAGTTTGAGGGCCAAGCACCAATAGTGTGAATGCCTCAAATGGAATCACAAACACCACAAACTCTTGGAAAACTTTGAGAGAGTATACACCTTGTATAAAATCGGCCACACACACACACTAGTTCACTAGTTTTCTCTTAGGCTCCATTTCATGCTCCATAAGCATGCTTATATAGTGTGCATGGTTAGGGTGAAACCCTAATAACCCATGTCTTTTCCTTTTCCAAGGATCCATGGGTTAAAAGCTCCATGGATCATCCATGGACATCCACATAAGCCTAGCCCATTAACAAATGAGTATTAGCCCACACTATATAAAACAAATAGCCCATAATTTAATTAGTATTCCTTTTAATCTCTAAATTAATTCATAATTAATTTAAGACTAAAACTAATTAAATAACGTAACTTCATATTAATATATTATAACTCATAATATATTAATAAACATATGTGTATAACTCTCATAAAATTATCCATAATAGTTTGGATGAGATGCAACCCAAATGGACCATGCCGGTCGGGTCAAGTATATACCAAATAAGTTATGGACTTAGACACCTTATCCAACAACTGTATCAATCAAGAGTTGTGCTTTCACTACTTTCAACCCGATCACAATAAAAATAACTTCCACATATTGGCGGTAGAGGTGATTTAGTCCCCAAAACCTGTAGTTCTGCAGGAAGAGGAAGAAGTTATACATTTTTTAGAAAAGGAACCCACAACCAATAAATGAGTTGTGGTGTTTTCTATCAAAGAAGAATGAGTGACACCGGTAGGAAGTATTTGATAGTTTGCTGCTATATCTATTTTCAATACATAATTATTAGTATGTAACCTGGAAATCATTGCTATTGCTTTACAATTCTATTACACAATAAAATCCTCTTTCTCATATGTATGCATAGTGTGATTTTAGATAGCATTATGTTTGTCACGACCTAAATCCTGTTTTGGTCATGCTATGTGAGAAGATCACTTGTAGTAGGCACAATCAATAGTACTACAATAAGAATGTCAAAGGTAATTGGATATGACAGACATGATTTCTTCTAAAGTAGCCATGAAATTACATTGGCAAGGCCAGATTAGACTTTGACAAATTATGAGCAACAGTAGGCGATGGGTCGAATCCAAGTGGGGTAGAACCACTTAAGGAGAATGTGTGAATAGTAGTTCGAGTTTTGATTTCGACCTCAAGGTCCAGGAGAGGACGACATAAGCATGAGGAAGTTGTTAATTTCAATTCCGTTGAGCAAGGTTATAAAATAAGGAAGTCTTCTGATAGAATACCCATAGACAACAAGTTTCTTAGAGTATTTTCTGAGGAAAGGTTGACCTTTCCACTTAAGTGTCAAATAGGATTTAGGAATTAGCCAAATTTCCAAGTTCGACTCAGATAGCCAAGAGAACCATTAGGTTCGTACCTTCATGGACGGAGGGAGTATCCTCACAGAAAAGGATCAAGAGTTCAATAGGTAGCATATTTTTTCGTAGAGATTGTCAAACACTCAATGGATACATTGTAGTTAGAAAGCTTAGTTAAGATCATAATAAGGACCTAGTTGTCCTATGTCAATAGATGGAAAACATAGGATCGATGTCAAAGAGAAAGTGTTTATGTTGTGCGAACATGTTAAGTCATCATCTGAAATGCGTATAGAGACACTTAGAAGAGGATAATTTGGGATGGGCAAGTCGATTAAGAGAAATGGTAGTATTTTCCAAAGATTTAAGATATATCAGCAGTATACATAATAGGATTGCTAGACCATGTTGTTGATCCAGTTCAATCAAACGGTCTTAATATTGTTAGTAGCGGTTAAGAATAACTAAGAGTCCCTAGTATAAATTGTTAAGCTTTAAATTCTAGGAGGAAATCATTGTTAAAACTATATCAGTATTAGTAGTAGTAGTTGTTGTTGGAGATTCGGTTGGAAAGACATCTAGTTAGATGTCAATAAAAGATAGGCCTACAAGGAAAAGATCTAAGGTTTTCCTTTAAAGATTTAGAACTACAATAAGACTGTAGAACATTGTCAATGAGTTGTTCAAGCTTTTGGGATGCAAAGTTTTTATTGGAAACAGAGAACACAAAAGGATCATAAGTGATTAATATCAATTCCTATACATGATCATTTAGTTAAAAGTCACTAAGATAGATCCTCGAGTGTAACTAGATATGCATCATTGGTCTTTGGAGTGAGCTACGTGTTGGTGTAGTTATTCCTTTAGTCGATAAGAGTAAGAATTAATAGAAGACCAAGATCAAATTCTAACATCCATAGGTTGACATTAAAAGAAAATTAGACTTTAGGATGTGTACCACTTAGATTAAGGACCTCGGATCGATTGTAGCATTAAAAGTTTAAGTAGTAGACTCCTCTTGTGATTAGTAAACATCAAGGAAGGAGAATGACTAAGATAGTCAAATAATATGAGTTTTTAGGAGGATTAAAAGGTTGATTGTGAGTCTTCATGCCCAAGGGGGTAAGATGACAAGAGCGATCTAGCACCATAATCGCAGTAGCTAGATAGTGTCACGATATCGTGAGAAGGCATAAGAACGAATTACTTGATAGTGTAAACAACTAGTTGTGTAAATAGATGTTTTTTCCTTTATAGTATAAACGACCAGTTACATAAATAGATGTTTTTGTTAGAAGACTATTTAGGATAAATAGACTTGACAAAAGTTGTAGTAGTCGCAAGACCGAGAGTATAAATATAGAGAACAACCAAATCTAACTTCATAAGAGGAAGTTATGATTTTTTGAATCTTTAGCGTAGTAGTGTACAACACATAAAATAAAATGGAAAGCGGTCGATGGTTAGCCGAAACAATTTAAATGAGAGTTGAAGATCTCGTAGATATAATTTCGTCGATATAAAGAGATTTGAGAACATAATCCGTATGGATAAGTTATGGTTTTTATACAAACTATAATATTTTAAGTCTATTAAAAATATAACTTCAAAATTAAAGTAAGAATTAGCTGACGGAGTCTAACTGAAAGTTGTAGATCTCGTCAATGGCTACACGTGGATATAAAGAACATCCAAAATGGGACTTGTATAAAGAACAAATGAATTTTTGAAGAAATTTAAAATTTGCGTGTGTTTATGAACATACACACAAGGAGTGTGCCGAACACTTACACTCCACCTAAAAAACCACCACGTGACACCCTCTTAATGAAGCCATGTTAGCACCCCCGATAAGATATGTAGCACGTATCTATGGTGCGCGGTGTGCATCCTTATCATAAATAGATACCTTCGGTTTCACTTATTTCTCACCCCTTTCTTCACTCCAAAAACTCTCTGGAGGCCTTTCACACCACATGTCATATATTTTTGGGTTTTAGAGAAAAGTAGCGAAGCTCTACGGTATCTTAGAGTCTGATTAGTAGAAGCCCTCGGGCCATAGTTCTTCCTTCACAAATCCTAATTTTTGAGAAACTCCTGTAGGTTAAGTTGCACCTACTACGCTTTAAGTGTAACTTATATTTATATTCATCGTCGTTGATATTAATGTATAGATAAGATTTATCAGTAATTCCTTTTATACTGTTGATTAATCTGGTTACGGGAGAAGTGTTCAAAATGGTCATGTTGGCTTGGTTGTTTGATTTTAGAAAGGTTATATGCTGAAATGGTCCTGCCCCCAAACTGTCCGGCATGTCTGATCATTATTTGACAGAACTCTCAGCGTTAAATGAGATTAATGGGAGATCTATCTTTCATTAACAGATTGCCATAGAAATTAATAAGTTATATTGTTATAGGTTAATACTTGTTAAGTGTGTTATTCTCCAGATAGGTTGCAGTAGACTTGGGGTGACTAGCAATATGCTAAAGGACAAAGTAGCGTGTGGGATTTATGTTGAAGGCAAAAAGGGTGGACCAGCTTCGTGCTATGGGCCAAGGTTGGACCAACTTAATGCTGAAGGTTATTATCTATATGCATGGTATATGTATTGTGAGATATGATATTTTGAGAAACTCACTAAGTGTTGTGATTATCTAGTTGAATATAAATATATTTTAGGAACTTCAAAGTGAATCATAAGAAGGGAAAGGCTCGGTTGTACACACACGCATTAACAACTTGTTTCCGCATAATGTAATTATACTCTGATATACATTTCAATAAAGAAAAATGAAAATTTTGGGATGAAAATCGTGATGTTACAATATATATATATATATATATATATATATATATATATATATATATATATATATATATATATATATATAGTGTTCTAAAAGGCGCGCTCAGGAATGCATGACATGTGGGGCTACTCCATTGTTTCGAAAAAGACTCATGACGTTGTTGTTTGTCATGGTGCGTAGAAATGCTTGATATGTTGTACCATGATTTGTTGTGGCGCTTTATGAAACAAGTTTTTTCGTTTGAGGACAGTTTTTTTGCTCTTTTTTTATACCTTTTCTGATCGGGCATACAAATATTTATTTTTTTGTAACTTTTTGTTATTGTTTGTTTATATAAAACTTCTAAACGTAGTTATATTCGATATATATTTATGGGCTAAAATAATTATGAATTAATACAAAATCATGGCGTTACATCATGCCTTGAAGAACATCATGGCTCGCCATGGCTTGTAAATCTTGAGACTTGGCTTTGCTATGCCATGCCTTAGGACTTATAAAACCTTGTGTCTTTGTGTGTGTGTGAGGGTGTGTGTATGTGTGTGTCTATATATATATATATATATATATATATATATATATATATATATATATATATATATATCATCTATATATCTTATAAAGCTAGCATTTTTTCTTGAACCCCATGCATTGGAAACTCCCAAAACTATTCAACTTATACAAATTAATTTTTGATTAATTGAAATATTATGATTTGTAACTCTTAAAACTCTTCAAATCATGCTATTTAATTGATGAGTTAAATGAAACATTTAGCCTATATAAGAAATTTATAAGTTACATATTGCATGTATGTCAACACAAAATGATAGATTATATTTGGAGGATTTGAAGAGTTATGTGAGTGGTTCCATGGATATAAGAAAGCAATTGCAACTTTTCCAAATATAAATTCATGTAAACTCAAATTGGGTGCATATAAAGTTTTAGATATTAACCAAGGTTCAAATTTAGGTAGGTTTGTAAAGGTATACTTGAGATTTTTTTTAAGTTTATGTGTTATGCATCTTTCTATAATCCTAGGATGATGAAGTGGGATTGAAAATTATTTCTCATGAGCTTTTGGTAAATCAACCATCAAGCTATTTATCGGTTAGAGAAATTAACTTTGTTAAAATGTATGTATCTTTATGTTGTCTCTCTCTTTTTTATGTTAAGAGAATATATTTTATGTACAAGAGAACATTATTCAACATGTATTGTAAGTTATGTATATACTATGTTAGTTTCTATAGCTTATTTTGTTGTAAATAACATCGATGGGTTTTTTTTATAATTAATTTTGATGAATGGAGTTTACAATTATTATTCCAAATTGTTGGTGATAATAACAAATTAGAACGAATGATTTTTAATATGATATGTCTTTATTGTTGAAAACCAATAATTATGTGTGTTATAGTAATACTTTCTTTATGTTCAACCAAAACTTATATGGATGTACCGAATTTTAAATGTATTTATAGTAATAAAAATAAATGATCTTATTATATTTGTCAATTTTCTTTTTCGCTATTTGTTTTTTATCGTAAAGAAAAAGTGAAATAAATAAAATATTAATATTTTCATAAAAAATAAAAGTGATAGAAATATACCTCAAGTGTAACACTCTTCATCCTCTAACCCACTCTTAACATAT